>NW_016157408.1:5043-113896 GCF_001687245.7 Rhagoletis zephyria | reverse complement strand
GAGTTTTCCTTTCGTTTGGTATATGGGAAGTATTGGTTGATATCTTCTATATATGTTTATTTTATTCAAATATATGGGCATAAATGATTTTCGGATACAAAATCACCTCGTCATCATTTTGCAAACACGTGCACGCATTGGAAGCGTGGGAAGGAGACAAAAAGTATGTGTGTGTCCGTAAGTACATATTTCGGGGTTTATCGGTATAATAATCGATACTTTGTCGGTTTTATTACCGATGTTTTTATCGATTTTGCTATCGAAATTTTTATCGATAATGTTATTGATTTTGCTATCGATATTTTCGGAACTTATCGATATAATGATCGGTATTTTTTCGATTTTGTTATCGATATTTTTTCTCGATTTTGTTATAGATATTTTGTTGACTTTGTTGTCGATTTTGTTATCGACACTGTAATCGATTTTATGATAGATTATTTAGCGATTTTGTTATCGATATTTTTATCGATTTTATTACCGATATTTTTATAGATTTTGTTGTCGGTATTTTAATCGATTTTGTAATCGATATTTTTACCGGTTTTGTCATCGATATTTTTATTGATTTTGTTTACGATTTAGCTATCGATATTATTATTGCTTTCGTTATCGATATTTTCATCGAATTTGTTATCGATATTGTTATTGGTTTTGCTATCGATATTTTCGGAACTTACCGATATAATGATCGATACTTTTATCGATTTTGTTATCGATATTTTTTATCGATTTTGTTATCGATTGTGTAATCGATTTTGCTATCGATTTTGTCATCGATACTTTTATCGGTTTTGTTACCGATATTTTTATCGATTTTGCTATCGATATTGTTATAGATTTTTTTATAGGTTTTATATTCGATATTTTTATTGATGTTGCTATTGATATTGGTATCGATATTTTTATGGATTTTGTTATGGATTTTGTTATCGACTTTATAATCGATTTTGTTATCGACTTTGTTATCGAGTTTGTAATCGATATTTTGATAGATTTTGTAATCGATTTTGTAATCAGTATTGTTATCGATTTTGCTATCGATTTTGCTTTCGATATTTTTTCGATTTTGATATCAATATTTTCATCGATTTCTTTATCGATGTTTTTATCGATTTTGCTACCGATATTATTATCGCTTTTGTTATCGATATTTTTTGCTTAGTGTGTGCTTTTGTTTTTTTACTTGGATATGCTCTTAACCATACCACGTATTCTACGTTTAAATTTAGCGGCTGTATCTCCGATACAGCCTGCAGACCAAGACGAAGGCGCTGGACTGTTCCTTTTTTTTTTGTTGCTGAGGGCTTGTAAAGTTTTTTATAATCACAAGTGCAATTTATAAAACTAGAATTACCTTTTTTTATGTGCACTTTCAATACGGAAAACAAGAAATTTGAGAACTTTAAGGTGATCTTACGCCAACAATATGATCCATAGTCGAGGTCGAACATCATACAAAAAAAAAATACGAAATGTATGCCAAACCATTATGGAGAGAGCTTTTTCGTAACTTTTGACAATTTCGCAACTTTCAACCATTTAAAATTATAAAAATTTCACAGGTGGAAAAAAGTTGGTAAGCTAATGTAACAAAAGAATTTAAATCTTTTAAGTATAAACTCGCCCATTAGTTAATGCAGTTCAGGTCGGCATAATTTTCAAGAGAATGCAAAACTCGAAATCTCTTAAACATAAAAAAATTAAAAAAATATTTATATGCAAATGTTGCAATTTAATGTTCAACTGCCAAAATTGGCATATTTGTCAACATTTTTCTAATTAAATACAACATACACTTCGAGGAGCCTCTTTACATATAACACTTCTCTAATACTCGTACTTTTATCAGATTTAAATTTTTCACCAAAAACGCAATGAATTTTGTTTAATTAAAACAATTGGATAGAGAGAGACAAATTCACTGAAACACATAATTTGTGGCTTTGAGTACACAATTAAGAGCAATCCAGTTAAATAAGTGGTTTTTTATTTGAGTGTTATTCGTACACTTTAAAAAATAAAAATTCGAAAAAAATAGCACAAATGAAAGTCATAGTACAATTTGTTAAGCTGAAAGTGGTTGAAGCAGCACAAACACTTATGCATAGTCTCTGCATACCTTTCTTCCGTCCGCATAAATATGGTATGTACATTAGGGTGATCCAAATAAACTAACCTAACGAATTTATGGCCTTTAAAATACCTATTTACTGGGAAGAAAATTCTCCCGTTTGGATAATTTTTTATTCCAAATTTAAAAGGTGTCGGTGTTTTCGTTAAAAATATTATAAGTAGAGAACCGTTCGAAGTAAAATTTGTTTCTAAGCATATTCTGATAGGGCATTTAATTCCCTAAAAAATTACCCTGGTGCTAATTTTCGATATTTAAATATGTAAGTTTATACTTACGGGCTATGAAAGTCGAAAAAAGTAAAAATATGCAGTTTTAGTGATTTGTTATTGTAAATATTGATGCTATTTAAGTGAAAAAATTTACACTAGAATGATACAAAATGTGTACAAAATGTTGATTATATACAAGATTTGTCGGAGAATAGAGAGTTTTAATCCATTAATTTATTTCAATTGCATATTTAAATATTAATATTCTTTTTAGTAAGTAGTAAAATTCAATTAGGATATTGCTGGCGATGAAATTGCCCTACTTGCAAAAGAAAATGCTTTCGTTCGTCGTCTTTCGCCAAAGTTCGATTGTAATAGTTATAATCGTCTCTAAGCCAACCAAATGTAGGGTAATTTTTTACAAAATTTAAAGTCCGGTTCAACGGTTCAATAGTTATAACAATTTTAATTAAAAATAATAAATTGTTTAATGTTATTTACACGAAAATTTGAGGTTGAATAAAAACGTTTCCAAATTGGATAATTTTTTTATCAATAAATATATCCTTTTAAGACCACAAAAACGTTTCATTATTTTATTTGGATCACCCTAAAGTACATACATGTGTGTTGTTTTACATATCTTGTCACTGTGCGTCCAATTATATCATAATTACGAATAACTCGTTTTAGTCCTTGGTAAAAAGCAAATGTCAAATGTTGGTTGCTATTTTGATGATTTTGTGATAGACTAGCTTGAATGCCATTTAAATGTCACATTAATTTTTTTATACAAGTTAGCCGATCATAACAAAATTAAATTAAAAAGCAGATATATATATCAACAAAGTCACAGGCACATTCATTTATACAAATTTTTTTATGTGTATGTAGTGTGGGAATAACTTTGTCGTTTGCACTAAATTCTATAAAATATAATTACTAAAATACAATTCTCGATTATATGCATACACTTATCCACATACGGCTGTATATACAATCGAAACTATTAAATCTAATGGCCCTTAGTTATAGTCAAAATAAAGTCGATTCGAAAGTTAAAAGCCGGTTTCTTTGACAGATATCCCATTGAAATATGGTTTCAATACTGAGTCAGTTTCATATAAAAAACGACGGCGAAAATCTGCCAACAGACGCCTAGAATACACTGGCGACAGACAGAGCACCCTTCCGTACCTGCTGCGAAAGAGAGAGCCAACGACAACGTCACCATCATGCGGGGCTCTGATTGAACTATAAGATACTGNTACAGACGCCTAGAATACACTGGCGACAGACAGAGCACCCTTCCGTACCTGCTGCGAAAGAGAGAGCTAACGACAACGTCACCATCATGCGGGGCTCTGATTGAACTATAAGATACTGTACGTCTCATGGAGACCTAGAAAAAGTATAGCTAATGGAAATTTTTTCTTTTGTGGCATTCTACTCCAAAATATCAAGCAAGTTTTACTTTCTTGCCTAACAAACTAAGACCAAATTACCAAGGACTTGACCTGAAAGATGCTTTGTGTCTCCAAACGAAGTCCCGGACGCCATAGGCCTAATATATACATACGTACACAAATGTTAATTTAGATACCCATAAGATAATCGGCCCTATTATGATTGTCGAGGTCGATGTCGATGTAATTTTTACATCAGAAAATTGCCCTCGTACGTCCAACTCCAGCTACGCTGACCACAGTATTTTTACGCGGGACATCTTTCCTCAAAAATACTTTGGTTAGCGTAGCTAGAGTTGGACTTATGAGGGCTATTTTTTACTGAAAAAATAACGTCGACGGCCACCTCGACAACCATAATAGGGCCGAATCTAATATTAGTGCCACTAAATAAATTATATCATTTTTAAACCTACAACCAATTGGCGGCTTTTATGCATTTCAGTATATCTTATTTCGACTGCACTCTGAAATATCCAGCAGGAATGGTTACATAAATAATATTATCCCCACTTTTTCAAGGTCCGAGCAATTACCGATCAAGTTTTCCACTGGTAAAATACGATAATGTTTATTTACTTCCTTTCTCTTTGATTTTAAGTGGGTCGTCGGTATTCTAGATCATCTAGTAGACCTTTAGGCCCTCTACAGCTCCACGCCTGCTTAGCTTTCGAATAGCAAGTATCGTCAATTTTGCTTTTAATTTTCCAAATGATATCCCATATCCACCGCTTTGGACACATTTTTTTGCGCAGAGCTCCACCTTGGTTCATCCGCTGTCTATCAAAATGATAGCCGAAGATCTGGACTAACTAAGGCCCCACTGTTTCATTCAGTAATTGTAGCATAAATGGTCCCTATTATACTAAGACAGTTAAGTGTCCTTCAGCGTCGCCGACCTCATTACGTTCTCGCTAACAAAATTTGAATTATGTCAAAGCAGTATTTAACTAGTTTGAGTTTGATCACACTGTTTAAATGTCGGAAGAGATCTCTGCACATAGGAGTTGAATGTTTAGTGCTTAGTCCATGTATCCAATCCAACGTCTTCTCTGTTTTCCATTCTTTAACCATCTACGGGCCAATGCATATAACTGGTATCAGAGAGAAGAAACTAGTTTTCGCGATCTGGGATTTTTACTGGAGACTTTCAGACAAAGAAAATCTCCTCAAAAGAAGGTCCGTACCTTTGTAACCCTAGTATCTGGCCGAGAATACTTGCGTGATGCTTCCATTGCATTCAGCTGTCTGAGAACAGCGCTCAAATCTAATAGACATATGTATGTATTTATGTGCCATCCTCGACTACGTTACCAATTGCAGTGAACATTACTTAAACGCTTTTGTTTACTTATTTACACTTACATACACATACCCGTATTTGTTCAGCTTTGATAGAAATTGATGAAATTCAAGAAAAACACATTGGTTGCACTTAACCAGTGTTGACTTGTTATGCTTCGCTTGTTTACATAGTGTAATAGCCAGCGGATATTTGACTGCACTTGTTTGTTTGTTTCCCAAACACAAAATTGAATATACATACATATGTATATATAGGTACATGTTTAGTATAACATATATTAGGGTGGTTCTTATAATATGAACATGTAAATTTTGTTCTACGTTCAAAATAAAAGCATACAAGAAATTGCAAAAATTTTCAATTAAATTTTTAGGGGTCGCTGCCATTGTAAGAATTTTTTTTAAATCAATTTGACAAATTTGATAAATTTAACATGAAATCACCATTGGGAAGATATTTTTCCGCAGATGAGGAAAGTTTTTATTATTTCGGAATTGTTTAAAAAAGTTCCGCATTTGTGTATACTTAGTTGTTGTTGCAACCTATTCAATTTTAATTGATTTCGCATTTGTTTTACTTCGTATTTGAAATGCAACTTTTGTAATACATAATGATAAATGTGAAGGTGAAGAAAGAAATAATGAAGGCAAAATTGAAAAGAAAGACGGAAATGAAAACAAGACGAATACGTAATATACACAAGAATTCTCGAAAGTTAACGGACATCAGAAATTTGATTATCGAAAGTTTTTAAGTTTCTTATAACCGAAGGTTATGGCTATCGAAATTTATCGAATCCTCTATTTTTATTAAGTTATCGGGATTTATCGAGTTAGTGAAACCGTTTGGGCTTGTTTATTGGACTCTCGAAATTTATCGAGACGCAGAAAATTAGTTGTCGAAATGTACCTATAGCTATCGAGTTATATAAAATTATCGGATTATCAAAATTTATGGAGTTAATGAAATTGGATTTTATATGATATCTATTGAATGATCAATATTTATCTAAATTTTTAGAGTTACCGAAGTTTATCCAATAGCCTAGATGCTTCGAGTTCCTTCCAATTATCAAGTTACCGATATTTATTGATTTCTCGAAATTTGTTGTTGGTTATCGATATTTCTTGAATCGAAGTTTATATAATTTACAAAGTATATCGGGTTATCCAAACTTTTAGAATTAAATGAATTTATCGAGTTATCACTATTTACCAAATTTTATAGTTACCAAAGCGTATCAAGTTACCGACCTATATCGAAATATGCCAAATTTTTATTTACCTAAATTGTTCCAGTTCTTCCAGTTATCTAAATTTATCGATAGTTAACGAAATTTGTAGAGTTATCGAATTTTATCGAATTATCGGAATTAAGTGCTTTTGAAATTCATTAAGCTATCAATAAGCACTCAATTATCCAAATTTATCGACGAGCTGGAAAGTATCGTGTTATCTAAATTCATAGATTTTTTTAATTTGTCGTATTATCGGGAATTATCAACATAAAGTATTTAAAACAAAAATATAAAAAATTTGTGCCACGTTCTAGTTCCAAAGCGGCAGATTTTCTTTTGCGTTTGTGCCTAACAACTTAAGTAATTAACGTGCTGTGTTTGAAAATATCCACAGGGCTTTACAAAAAAAACTAAAAAAACTCGTTTATTTAAATTCATTAAATCGCCAGCTGATCAAAGTCAAAATTTTGTCGAAATTTTTGCGGTTAGAAAAAAATTAATTTTTTTCCAATCTGGTAGTGATTCTTAAATATTTTTATTTTTATTTTAGAATTTTCGTAGATATCTTTATTTTATACAGAGAGCCAAATAAAGGGTTGGCCCATGCTGTTGATATTTTAAGGACCACCCTACTACATACACTATAACGGTAAGTCGCTATATAGCAAAAATACACCCTCGTTATGCAACGAAATCTTCCTCAGCGTGAAAATACATTTGGTTTACTCTTTACTATTTATGTATTTATGTACAATATTTGCTTCGATTAGGCGAGAGCGAGCTGATTTTGTAATCAACGTTTCAACCATCAATACAACAATAACCACCAACGACGACAACGGTGAAACACGCAGTTCTACAAAACTAACAAACAAATCGACAACAGCAATATAATGTCCTGCGGACAAGTGCAGACAAATTGCTCATACGCCCTGGGGGTGTATGTTTTTTGCCGCAACCAAAGCGAGAGCCATCCTCCATCTCAACCAACAGCGGATGTTCGTTTGTATGTGTGTATGCATGTATGTGCAGTGTTGTTGAAAAGTGCAGAGGTGAATGGCAAAAAAAAGAAATTGAGGAAATTGCTAACACTTTACGCTGCGGCGAGCTAAAAACAAGCAAATGGAAAATGGACAAAAAAGAAAGACGTGAAAAAGCAAGCAATGGCAATAATTTATCGGTTTTGACCTACTCTCTTTTGCGTGTGGCTCTTCTTGTGCTATATTTATTGTTTATTTGTATGTATGTAAGCATGTTTTTCTTTCGAAATTTTACTTTGCTTTTACTTCTCTTTGAAATATTCGTTTTGCAACATTGAATAGCTAAGGCAATAGCAATGCAACCAGGAATTGCAATGTTGATTTTAATTTCACTACAAAATAAATAAATCCATCAGGATAAACGAATGAAGAAGAATCACGTCAACAAACTGAAGGCTATCGTAAATAAGAGATGAGTGATTTCGAAGCAGAAAACAATGTTCAGTGTAGCGTTGTTATTTAAGGCAAGTTTTTCTATGTGCTTTTGCCCTAGAAAATGAATTAGAAATGTACTAATTGCTCCGTTGGGAAACAAAAATGCTGACTAAATAAAACTCTACTAGAAAAGGAGAAACACTTCTTCAGTTTCATTTGTATTTTAATTTATTTACTGAAAGTTCAATAAAAGAAAAATAATATGAATTGTTTTCCTGTTAATAAATAACACCGTGCGACAAAATCCAAAAATTTTTAAAACACACGAAAAAATCAATATATTTACAAAACTAGGAGCCAAATATAGTATAACTGCGTTTTTAATTTTTCCCTCTGACGTCAGAATTTTTTTTTTAAAGGACTTCAAAATTTCTGGGATATGATTGAATAAAAAGATTATTTAAAAGATTTGGTGCATTGTAGAGTAAGAATATTTGTATCACTTAAAAGGAAAAATTCTATAGAATTAAAAAATAATAATTTATTGGTGCACCAGGACAAATAAGTTTTGAAAATGTCCTTTTAAAACTTTATCCTTGAATATCCTTCGAAATTTGAAATATTTATTTTTAGAAAAAATTTATATCAAGGACTAATATGTAAACTACCACATCCTCCGAATTTCGTCCTTCTACCTTTATTAGTTTTAGATAAAAAAAAATTGTACACTTCTCTTATAAGATATCAATAGTTACAATATATGTACATAAATGAAGATACTGGCATCATTACACTATACAACACTCGTCTGTTTATTGGACCAAACCAATTTTTTTAAGAGATTTAGTCATAGATAATAGGGCCTTTCGTAAAAAATTATGTAAATAACTTAAAAACCTAAAAATATAGATTTAGTCCGCCTATTGCTCTTATTTAAATGGTATATAACCTTATTTTGTGCAAATTTATATTACAGGTGCTATAAGGTCGGGTCTTAGAAAAATTAAAATCCTTATATTTCAAACAATTGTGAGCTGATTTTTAAAAATTAATTAGTATCGTTGTAAACTTAATTAAACCCCCTTTCTTATGGCATGCATATTTTTATACTTCGTATGCAAAAATTTGAGAAAATACATTTAAGAGGAAAAAATACTTTTTTTTTTAAATATTTTAAACCAAAAAAATTACTAACCGATTTTTAAAAAATTTATATCGTTGTAAACGCAGTCAAACCTCCTTTCTTCTGATAAGCGTATTTGTATACTTCGTATATAAAAATTTTGAGAAAAAACATTTAAAATTAAAAAATACCTTTTTTTTTAAAGGTATGTATACAAATTTGTGAAAAAACACTTAAAATCAAAAAATACTTTTTTTTAAATATTTTAAACAAAATAATTACAAACCGATTTTTAAAAAACTGGTATCCTTGTAAAGGATACCAGAAAAATTATACTTTCTTAAACCCAAAAATTTCTATTTATATAAACGAAAAAAAAATTGATTAAAAACATTTTTCCCTCTATATTTTTTCCAATTCTACAGAATTTCTCATTTTAATTGATACCCATGTTGTTACTCTACAATGCGCCAAATATTTTAAATAATTTTTTTATTCAATCATATCCTAAAGTCCTTTAAAAAATCCTGACGTCAGAGAAAAATCAAAAACGCAGTTTTACTATTTTTGGCTCTTAGGTCTGTGAATATATTGACTTTTTTGTGTGTTTTAAATTTTTTTGGTTATAATCACTGCTGAGATACAAAAATAAAAATGCATGCTAATATATCTGCTAACTAGAAGAAAAATAAAAGAGTAATTTATTCTTAAGGAGATACTATAATGTTGAGTTCCCTGAGGCTAAATTCCAGTTTAATTTCACCACTAAACTCGGCCTAACACATTGCCGAATCTCTACTGATGGCTCCAAAACTCATTCTGCGTCAGGATCTGGGGTCTTCATCGAAGATAATGGGGATTCGATTAGATTAGATTTAAAGGAGGTAGGAGCCCTTCTAGTTACCGCGGCCGAAACGATCTATTATTATTCGACTATAGGCCTTCTTTGATCCAAGTTTGGCTAAGGAACCTAGCGTTGCCCTGTACCTGAATGACATTTTCTTGATACTGGATGAATTTTGATAACTCGTAAGTTCATTTTTTTCATAACCAAAAAATTTTATCCAGTTTTCGAGTGACCAACAACTTTTATCTAATTTTTAAATGACCCAATTGGTTTGTCCGTTTTTTTGATTATAAAAAAATCATGTTCAGTTTATAAGTTACCAGAAAATTATGACCAGTTTTTTCAATTACTAAAAATATATCCGGGGTTTCAACANTCAAATTGTATGTCCGTTTTTTTTGATTATAAAAAAATCATGTTCAGTTTATAAGTTACCAGATAATTATGACCAGTTTTTTCAATTACTAAAAATATATCCGGGGTTTCAACAACTGGGATTTAATGTCCACATGATTAAATTACCATAAAATTGTTGCCAGTTTTTAAATTACCAAAAAAATTTTACTAAATAATCCATTAATGAACGGCATTTTTTGCTGCTATTTTCTAACGAAAAAAAAAGAGTAACAGTACAAGTAAGAGTAAAATATAAAGTTTGATTGCCAAAATTTTTTTACTTTAGTCTTTAGCTTAGCCAGCTAACTCTTTTTTTAACAGTTACTGTTTGCGAACATTCCTACAAAAAGGCAATACAATTCAATGAATAGCTCCATTCCAAATGTATATTTACAAAAAAAATACATATTCAACAACTCAAACCAACTTTTGCATTTCATTTCACGCCAATGAATCCACTCAAAACGGTACTAAAACCGTATTGAATATTTAAACAAATAGACGAACCAAATGTGCGAGCAGCACTAACCATTAAACGAGACCAGCAAACGAGAGCCACTAACGCGGCTAAAAGTTATTGAAAGCTTGCCATTACCAAAGTGTTGTTAGATCTGCCGAAAAATAAAAAAATAAATAAAAATTTAACATAAAAGTGAAATAGCAACAGCGAATAGAAAGTGCTGCAAAAACAACAAACTGGTATGTAGCGGACATATATTTTTTCAGCTAACTTTTAATTTAGCAACAAATGCAAATGTAACTGCACTAACTACTTTTGGGTTGAGCGAACAACAGCGAAGCATAGAGGCGAATGAGTGAAAGTGGTTGAATTCGACCACCAAAACCTCACCAATACTCAAACACTTTAAAATGCTCGAGGCTTCCGAATATTAGAGCACACGAAATGCAGCAACGAGCAATTGGAAATCGAGCTTTTACATATAAATATTAGATAAATAGATGCATATGTTCATATACATATTTAGCTATATACATATTCACTATAGGAATACTTGCTACTTACTTGCAACGCGAAACACTCGATGGCAACTCGCAAAACCTCAACATTGTTGTTACGCCGCAGTGTTTGCGGCACCACCAACAGCATCAATGAACCAAATGGTACTTGGGAACGTACGCCGGTGTGCATATAGGGCTTACGCTAGGTTAGGTATGCAGCAACAAAATTTACTGATTTTACCATCTGCAACTGTAGTTAGGCGTTAAATTCGTTGCGTGGTGTACCGCAGAGAATGGCATGCGATGCTGTTTTTGTGACTTTAAGCCTACTCACTTCTTTAAGCGGAATAAAGCAGGCATGGGCACGCTCTTTGCCATCACTGAAATACAGCCATCACAAGTGAACAATCACTATAACAGCTCATACTGTTATTGATTTCGGCAAACCAGTATTCCGAATGGTCGTGCACGAAACAAGCAACCGCTGGCCGAAAGCATAATACTGCATTATACTGTAGTTGAAAAACATGTCAGCGACACTTGCTTGATTGAAATGGAGCACTGATATGTACATACATACATGCGCTGCTCAGTAATACAAAGCAGGAATATTGATTGATAAATACTCAATAAGTATGCAATATTTGAGGTTCAACGCATGCCAGTCTCTGGTGTACATAGTGTTTTTGTGTTAGTTTGGAGACCACAAATTTAGATCAAGTGCGAAATTCGAAGTATACATACATACATTTACAAATATATGTTCATACATATGTATTATTGTAAATAAAATAGCCTAAATCTATGTTTTCTTGCTTTCAATAAAAAACACAATTGGGTTGTTCCCACTTGCCTGTTGATCAGGTTATGTGTTTAAAAATTATTATTTTGTAATGCATATTATTATTGTAAACAAAAAAAAAAACACATAACCAGATAATCTGATAACCAAGCAATGACAATTAATGTACATAATTGTTTTAAATTTTTTGTTTTTGAAAACAAGTTTTTTGTCGAAAGTGAAAATTGTGAAATAATTTTATGTATGTACATGCACACATACATATATATCCCATCGCTTGAGAACTTCATGACTTTGAAACCAATTAAAAGTTAGCCGTTGTAAGTAACTAATTCCGAGTAGGCGGCAACCTTATACGAGCCCTGTAGGGAAACCGCGGACTAGTGAATCAAATTTCTAGTTCCGTACTAGGTCTTTATCGCCAAAAACGAACTAGTCCGATAGGAACTAGAACCCCACCAGTCGAAAATCGGCGGAAAGTGGTACTTTTAAAAGACTAATTTTTTCATTTTTTTTTTTACTAGAAATCTATATCTAAAGTGACGAATTTAGAAATGGTTCGGAACTATAGAAAAAGGGATGATGCAGAACGAACTAGATCTTATTTGTCGAATTTAGAACCAGTTCGGAACTATCGAATAAGGGATGCAGCGGGGGGCTTGTTTACTTTACATAGATATGTGTTCGGCGGCTTTTTCGTTCAAATACGCTTCTATTCTGTGCTTCGCAGATGCTTTTTCATAGCTTGGTAATACAAAACTAAAATTTGTGTTAACATTTCAACATCTTGGGACAGTCTGGAATCTAAGAAATAATGGCGAGCACCTCTGCAAACTCAGCTACAGCTAAAGGTATGTAAACGTACATTTCTTACAATCATTCAAACAAATTTAATTTCAAATTGAAAACACATTTCTTCCAAAATAACTTAAAATCGCACACACGGAAGAACCAGAAAGATTGAAAAATCATGATACTTTTTTCTTTCGTCTGTCGATTTTAGAACTGGTTCGGAACTACAGAATTTAGGACTAGTTCGGAACTATCAAAAAGGGATGCAGCGGAGGGCAATTGACACTTCCTAGGACATCGCCATGTTAAATTTGCCAGTTGCTTGCATGCAAAAGAGATTTATCGCGAACCAGTACTGGGTCTAAATGTCCTAGAAGCGCACCAGTTCAGAACTAGAGGTTTTCCCCACAGGGAGTCTTCTCGGAGATAATGCCTATTCAGATAACCTTAAAATCCAAAACATTATCTATGCACAAAATTGCATCAAAATCGTTAGAGCCCTTTCCGAGGACCCTATGTATATATATATATATATATATATATATATATTTATATATACAAGAATTGCTCGTTTAATGTAATAAGAAATGTACACATATACATACAGACATAGTGTGTAAAAATTTAAGCGTAAGAGTAAGCACATGGTGGAGTGACCAGCAAAACAACGAGCAAAGCATCCAAAAACCATTTTTTTAATACTTAGCTATCAAATTGGATTTATTTAGCAGGTGGCAACCTTCCGATTTTTCGATTGATACCCATATTTTAATATTTAACTCAACCCACCCTTTTAAAACACATAAAACGTTCTAAATGTTCGAACTAAAGCTTTCATATTTCAATTAGGTAATAAATTTAATATAATTTGACTTTTCAAACCCACTTCAATTCGCTCGGTGATTAAACAAAATTAAAATTTTTTAACAAGTAGCAACCATCTTCAAACACCTCAAAAGTATTATATATGTTCAAAATAAACATTACGTCTTCATATGGCACGCATATTTTAATATTTCCTATAATTTTTTTTATAATTCAATTAAATTAGACTTTTCAAAAAAATGGCAGCACTCTTCAAAATATTTTCTAAAATAAAACCTTGTTGAACCTTTTTTGTCAGACACCTTTATTGAGACTGATTGAGTATATCTGCTCTAAGCAACAACAATACGAATTTCAATGCAAATGCAATGAGCTATCGTAGTTCCACAGAACACGACTTAATGACCGACCAAACTTTGCGTGACAGACGAATCTGTTTATATCCTATCTTTGCATTTATTACCATTAATTGTTATATTAAATGTACAGAGTTAGCTAGTTTGTATAGTTTTTATATATTCCTCCGCGAGATTTGAGACACAATAAATTGTTTGTTGATTCATTTTGTAAAACTACTTATCTGCAAATGAATCAATTGCGAGATCGAAACGGTTATGTAATATGTAGGTATAGTGGAATTCTCGATTTCGATTCAAGTGTGCATAACACAGTTATTTTCTATTTTTCATTAATTAGTCTGTAATAAATAATAGCTCTGTAGACTGTAACAAATAAACAAAACCCTAACCTTGGTGGTTTTAAATACTAAAATTTATACTCAACTCATCCACATAAGGTGAAATACATCAGACGAATTGGATTTTCATTAACATTCCTTTTTTATTGTAAAATTTGCAATTTTTTTCACATTTCAACAGGGTTTTCTTAAAAGACAGACCTGCTAGAAAAATTGGAGTCAGCATCAAAAAATACAACATTAAAAAGTTACCAAATCATTACAGTTAGATAGGCTTACATTTTCCAAAAAAAAAAAACTAATAATAATTGATTTCTGCAGCATATTCTAAACGAGCTCGCACTCAATCTCACTACAAGGATGATTATAGTTCCAAAACCGATTTTAACCGATGCTTTCGCAATGAAGGTGAAAACGAAAGCGTCGAGCTTTGCGCGGAACTGGCAATATTAAATAATGTTATTTTCACCAACGCCACTATAGACCGTCTTTCAGACCTAAACTCGATTAAAATTTATCATTGTCATTGCTTTATAAGAAAAACTTAATGCCCTTATATCCAGGACAACGATGGGCGTTGAGCCAAAATAGCAACACGACGGACCCTTTGTGCCTAAGTGTGCATTCATCACTTGCAATTTCATTATTCTTTTTTTTTTTTGTTCGCCTCAGCATACATTTAGGCGCACTTCAGTGTCCAATTCATGGATGCTCGCGGCCAGTGCGCCGTTGTCTGATAAATATTGCAAAGGAAACTGCATTCGCCCGCGTATTTTACATATTTTTAAATGGCATTCTATTTTTATTTCAATTTTGCTTTTTTTTTCAAATATTTATTGTGGTCCAGATAACGCAACTTGCCATTCATGCATAGACACTTGAGCGTTGTAGTGCCACTAGAGCAGCAGCTGTACGAGAAGCAGCCTCAGTACGAGTATATCGGCCCTGACCAGTGTAGCACACTTGTATGCAGCTGCCCTGCCGCTGGCTGCTATGNATGCATAGACACTTGAGCGTTGTAGTGCCAGTAGAGCAGCAGCTGTACGAGAAGCAGCCTCAGTACGAGTATATCGGCCCTGACCAGTGTAGCACACTTGTATGCAGCTGCCCTGCCGCTGGCTGCTATGTACCTCAGGCATTCGCACTTGCATGCAATTTTTTTTTTGCTGCGTATGATGGATTGGGAGGCGGTGTATAGTTTGAGTTGTAGTAGAGCCATACATACATACCTACAAACTTTTTCAAGTTACAAGTTGAATATTTCGAGATTTTCATGTCAGTGTCATTTGCACAGCAACCAACAATGACATAAATAAAACAAAAATAATATTAAAAAAAATAGAAAAACAAATAAACTACATATAAAACGTTGCATATTTACGTACATATGCGGCAACTACCGCCTCAAGCAGGTTTTACGCATACATGTGGTTTGCACCCCTCCCACACTTATTGCTCCAACCACCGAGCTCTTTTACTTCTGCTGCTGTTGATGCCTCTGCTCTCTTTGATTGCATTCAAGTGTTATTTCATATTTTTCTATCTTTCATAACCCCCACTTGTTTACCCTTACAAACACCTACATACATACACTGGTGGCAGAAATAATAGACTCGCCTTATATGGACTAGTTTTGGCTACATTTCGTTGGTATATTTAGTTTTTAATATTTTCTTTATAAAAGTCTAGCTAATTATACAAAAATTACCATATAGAGCCACATTTCAAACTTTGTACAAAAATTATAAAAACTCAAAAAATTTTCACCAAAATTTCGAACTTTTTATTTAGCATTTTGACAAAGTATGCAGTTTTGTATTCCATTCAATTTTAGTATAATAAAGCGCAAACTTCAAGTGTCTTTAAAATACCGTTAATTTTTTTTTTTGTTGATACAAAGTATGTTTTATTTCTTTTTTTATATGGAAGAGAAAACTTCCGAAAATTAAGCTATAAGACTGCATAACAAATCATTTTCTAAAAATTTATACATTTAATAAAATTGTAACAGGCCGATGTCCGTACATTATATATATTAAAGAAAACTTAATATGGAAGGTGTTTACTAGAGCAGCAGAGGCAAACCAACAATTCTTAGAATTTTTGTCTGTCTGCCAGTGCATCTGTCCGTCCGTCTGTCTGTCCATCTGTCTGTCTGTCTGTATGTTTGGAAGCGCATCAATCGAAAACTAATGCATGGAATTGAATACAGTTTTCACAGGTGCATTTCTAAAGGTCTAACTTAAAATTTAGGCAAAAAATAATTACAGAGTTACCACCTGTATGAAAATTTTAGTTTAACTAAATTGATAGGATAAAGTAAATACGGCAATATGGTTGTAAAAGGACAGAGGTTTGAGAAGGCTTACAGTAGAAAATATTTTTGCCAGCTGTTTGAAAATATCAATTTGATTTAATTGATAAGATAAATTAAATATTGCAATATAGGTATCAAACTAAAGAGTTTTAGGAAATTTTTCTGCAAAAAAATTTTTGAGGAGGGTTGGTGGCTGTCTGAAAAATTTTATTCAATTACTAAATTGATCAAATAAATTAAATATAACAATACTGGTTTGAAACTAAAGAGGTTTAGAAAGTTTACTGCCGAAAATAATTTTATATCGAGTTGCCACCTATTTGAAAAATTTTATTCTGTTAGAGTGATAATCTAAGGTAAATACTAAATTAATACAACTGTGAGGAAAGTGCACGATACTTAGAATCGAGTTAAAAGATTATAAATTAAATTTTCCGGATTAAATTCTTTCGAAAATATATTAACTAACACCCTTTTAATAAAAAAGAACTTTTTTTTTGTAAATCTCACTTCATAAAGCTCTTCAAATCTATATTATTTTTAATGAATGAAGCCATACGAATTTTGGCAGGGAGTTGCAACACAAAACTATCTTTAAAGCGCAGTGAACACGAAGTTTGAAAATTTTGTGAACATTTGTTGAATTTTTATACCTTTTGTACAAAGTTTTAAATATGGATTTATATGTGGGGTATTCACAATGGAGTCGTAAGTGTCGTATTGTTGTATGTCGTTAACTTTAAACGCCTAAAAATATATATTAAGAGGGTTCGCAATTCGTCATATTATGAATTTTCGCAGTATTAAAAAATAAGTGGTTGTGGTTTTGAGTAATCTAAACATTTATTTTAGCTTTTAAATTTTACGACATACAACAATACGACACTTATGACACCATTGTGAGTTCCCCAATGGTGTTTTTCGTATAACCAGCTAGACTTTTATTAAAAAAAAAAAAATTTAACATTAAATGAGCAAAAACAAATTAAAATAAGGTGAGTCTATTATTTCAGCCACCAGTATCTACAAATTTTTTTTATTTTCAAATTTTTTTTATTACATAGTAAACAATTTTGCTTCTTGTACGATTCAGCTCTTTGTCCTCGCCATTTCAATGTCCTTTCAATGAACACCATAAAAATGTAGAATTTAAGCTACACAATTCACTGTGAATAGTCACAGAAACGACAAACATGCATACTTACCTATGTATATACTATACAAATACAGAAGTGTGTGAGCTTGAGTACGCACTGAGGTGAATATGACAACACTGAAACTAGAAATTTTTTCTACACTTTCTACATTTTGCCCATAGCACTATTTGCTGCCTTATTTTTTATTATAAAAAAGGCGCTCTTCAAAAGCCAGCGCATTTTTAGTTGAAAATTGAATGAACTAATATATTATTTTTTTTGCATTTTGTCCGTAACACTTTTCCACGTGAATTTAAAAATGCCTAACTCAGTTCATTACACCTCAAGGGCTTCATCCTTCTTTTACTTTCAACTGTGACAGAGAATTCGCTTTGATAAAAATTATGGCACATGTAAAGTTTTGTGGTTAATGAATTGAGTCAAATAAAAATCCCCCAAAAAAAATAACACACACACAAAACCGCATTTTAACAACAAGCAAATACAACCGCAACTCAACACTTGTTGAAAATGTCAATGAGTGCAATTACTTGTGTAAACACATAAGCGGTATTCTCTAAGTCTTACAAGGCCGTTGCATGGTGCACAGATTGCAAAGCTGTCCCATACGAAAACCGGTTTTTACCGTGCACCATGCAAGGGCTTTGCAAGTCACAGAGAATACCCCTATATATTTATAGTATATGTATATGTAAGTAAACACATATATGACAGCTATAGTATTGCATTCAAATCATTTGAAACCGCAGTTGGACACAGTGAAAAAAATAGTAAAATGGTATATATGCATATACAGTGGCCGCTCGATTATCTGAACTTTCGATAAAACGGGGACAAAAGTCTTTTTTGATCGTAGAATATAAAGTCCTCACTTGGCATTAAAAATATCTTAGTATACATATAAGATAAGATAAATGCACGGATATGACAGAAGCTAGGGACACGATCGCCTAAAATGTATTTACTGTCTCTAAAGATTTTCCCTGACGAATCCTAAATGGGACCTGGTAGTCGGGTTCCTTATTTCTTATTACTATGTGACCATTGGAGGTTTGAGATATCAGTATTTTGTCTAGTCAATGCTGGCTAGTCACAAAGAATGTGTTGGGTAGTTTTCTCATCCCCAAGACAGAGCCCGCGTTCCGACTCCCCTCTAACACCTATTCGGTGCATATGAAATCATGACTGGCTGTGATCTGTTAGATACCCGAAGAGTAGCCCGATTTCCTTTCTGTGAGAGAATTGATAGTTTACGACCGGGTCTTGCACCTGCTCTGTCAGCCCACCTCGAATCGTCCTTGTACCATTGTACATATTTATCTGGGATCAAGTACAGGGAGTCGGTTTTTTCCATCGTTGTGATCTGGGATCCTCACTTGGAACTTTCTATCTAAGCAAGTCTCTTTGGTTATGGAGTCAGAAACTCCGCGAATTTCCAATCCTGGCATCTTCCCAAGAATACTTGCGCGAAGTTTGTTTTTATATTTTTTTAAATAAAAATATGTAGGTAAGTGAGTCCATCCTAGAAGCGACTCTAGAGCCGCAGTTGAGCAGGTTTTTATATACATATAATACAACTATGGAAATTTTCAAAAATTGCGAAAATTATCTTGGCATCAAATCACAGCTAAAAAATGCTAACTTATAAAATTAAAACCTATTGTACATCTACAAGCCAATCCCTTTAATTTGACATTTCATGACTTAAATCTTATTACCATTAAAATAAATGTCTATATTAAAAATTCATATTATATATATACATATTACATATGACTTTTCGTAAAGATAACAATAATCAAAAATTTTTTTTCAAAAATTTTGCCCTTAACTCTCATATTATAATATTTCACATAACTTATATACACACATATGTTCAATTTAACTAAATTTGACTTTTCAAAAAGGACGTTCTATCGAAGATGTTCAAAATATGGTAACCATGTAGCGGTAGTTTTCGGAAAGGTGAAAAAACATTTATTTAATACTTGCGACGGGAATTTAATGCTCGGTTCCGGCCGAACTTAGACTTTCTTACTTGTTTTTCATTTCATTTAGGTTTTCAAAACTTTTTGCTAAAAGGCAAACAGAAATTAGTCTTTTGAAAGAAGGAGAAGAGCTTTCAAGATAGTTGCCAGAACTGAGAATTGCCTTACGAAATCGAGCCCTAAGCGCCAAAAGATGTAAGCGATATTTTTTCTGGGAACATTTCTGCGTCAAAAAGAAAATTAAAAAAATGTCGCTTTCATCTCTCGGCGGTTAGGGCTCGATATGAACAGAAAAGAAATTTGTTAAGATAATCGACCATCTATACTTAAATATGTAACTCATTTGAAATTTTATGTATAGTATGTATGTATATTAAAAAGCCTTTTATATACAAAATAGTTAATTGAGGCGTTTATTTTTAAAGTGGCTTACATCATTTCATTTCATTTCTGAGATCATTTACCTGTTATTTTAATTATATTATTTACAGCTCAGATTGAGAATTTCTTGAGAGACTAAATTCAAGGATTAGATAGCGATGAAGCTCTTAGCACTTACCCACGTATATATATTATTGTCCGCGCTTTTGTAACGGGCCATGAGAATGTTATCTTTAGCAAGCACGGAAATAATTTCGTTGCTAATTTATCTACGTATTTGCTTCACAAATTCGCAAAAGATATGAAGAACAATTAAATAGTTTCATTTAAAGAGATGTAGACTATAAACAGAGATCTAAACAAGGTCCTACGAAGTGGTAGTAGAGCGCTTAAAATGTAAACTTTGATGCATATATGAGCAAATCCCACGAGCTGTTTTTTTTTAGTGTCACTCTCTTCTCTTAGCACACAAAAACGCTAAAGCATTCTGCTTGCATTTATTTGAATCAATGGAAAAACGAGTATTTGAACAATTTTAGCTTTAAAATGTCTTTGAGGCGAAAAAGTACCGAAATTACAAAATTTTCCATTGTCACTTGAAAAAATCATAATTGTTTTTTAATAACTATGGTAAGTTTTCGAATAGAATGTTCATATCAGAGGCAATGAAAGTTGACATCAAATTCAAGAGTGTACCACCAAAATAAAAATATGGCATCATGCAGAATATCCGTCACAACTAATTTGCAAATTTTTGAAATTTAAAAGTTTAAGATACTCCAAAATGTCCACATGAAACGGTGAAAATTTTCTTCTTGCCAAAACGAACCAATGTAAATTAATAAAATTACTGTGCCACCAAACGAAAAAAAAATGTATTGATTATAAGATGTCGGTGACTTGCGAAACAAAAATTTCAATTTGACAATTTTTATTGGCACACCGAAATGCATGGCGAAATTTTTATATACATTAAGAAATTAATATCTATAAACATATTTCTAAAAGGTATTTTTCTGTTACCATACGAAATAAATATCCTTTAATATTTTATCAAATTTAATGAATGATATCTCATTTTGAAGAGAAGAACCTCACGTACATGCGAAAAATAGTCAGGTTGTTCAAATTTAGTTATTTATTAAAAAAGTTGGGTATTAAAATTTCTGGGGTTTCCAAGAACTTCTTCGCGGACATTACACTTTCGTTGGGTTATTTAAGACTGCCTTGGAAGTATACCCTCCGACCACCAAATCATAATATTAACATATAAATCGTATTCGTGAATTGTTGGTGAAAATAATGGACCAAAATGTTTCAATAAAAAACAAAATAGTTTTGGGCGGGACGAAGTTCAGCGGGTCTGCTAGTTCATATACATATATATTCGTGAAAAATACTGCGAAATTTTTCCTTTTTGGTTGTTGTTGTTTCCGACAGGGTGGGTGTATGATGTATTTTGGAACGAAATTCCGTCATCCCTTATCAAATTTGGTTTGAAGACAAAGCGGTTTCGGCGTTGTGCCATCTTCAGTGTAATTTTTCGTTCTCGAAATGACACTGAAGATGGTACAATGCCGAAACGGGTTTGTCTCCAAACCAAATTTGACAAGGGATGACGGAAATTCGTTCCAAAATACATAATACTGTAGAAAAATATTGTACGCCAAAATTTAATAACTTTTAAATAGTATGACTTTTATGTTAGGGCGTGCGTGTTATGTTAGCACACTTGTGTGGTGCTGCAAGGCGTATACGTTACATACAAATCTACGGCTATATGAGCACAAGTTGTAATTTAGACTTTTTAGTAGATATATCTTATTTAGTTTTTCATTTAAATACAATTTCACGATGGAATCTTTTTCTTTATGCAAAACTGAACATAATACATTTTCCAAGATAAGGGTTCCCCCATTTTCGACCTACAATACGTTTTTGTCGAAAAATGTAACAACTCGTGGGATTTGTTCATGTGCATATACTGTGAATGCACATTTTAAGCGCAGTAAATGATATTGAACACAGCGCCATCTAACGATTTGCATGTAGATGTAATAAGCACAAATTGAAATCGTGTCAATCTTTTACAAAACTTGATGAAAGTTCACACAATTTGTTAAATATTGCATTGCTTTCGGGTTCTGAGCTACATATTTATGTAAACATATATAAAGTCTGAAATCTCTAGGTTATCGGCAAGTTGCTTAAAATCCGATTTCCAACTTTGTACTGAAATAAAGATAAAAAAAAAGCGTGTTGATATAAACGTGTTAAAAAAATAGGTAAAAATCGGCTCGGTGCTACATATTTGTCGGTAAGTGTCAAGTGTTAGCTCTATTTTATAACCATTAAGTAATAAATTGAATGACTTTTATTGCCTATAATTAAAAAATTTTTTCGTTAATAGTTGGATTTGTGGACAACACTTCTTATTGTCCCATTCCATACCTTATATCATCATATATTATCATTTCATGAAATATTTCACTTTATTTAAACTACGAGTATAAAATCCGTTTATCTATTTCGCTGTGTTGCACAAATGTTTTTTTTTTNACTTTTATGTTAGGGCGTGCGTGTTATGTTAGCACACTTGTGTGGTGCTGCAAGGCGTATACGTTACATACAAATCTACGGCTATATGAGCACAAGTTGTAATTTAGACTTTTTAGTAGATATATCTTATTTAGTTTTTCATTTAAATACAATTTCACGATGGAATCTTTTTCTTTATGCAAAACTGAACATAATACATTTTCCAAGATAAGGGTTCCCCCATTTTCGACCTACAATACGTTTTTGTCGAAAAATGTAACAACTCGTGGGATTTGTTCATGTGCATATACTGTGAATGCACATTTTAAGCGCAGTAAATGATATTGAACACAGCGCCATCTAACGATTTGCATGTAGATGTAATAAGCACAAATTGAAATCGTGTCAATCTTTTACAAAACTTGATGAAAGTTCACACAATTTGTTAAATATTGCATTGCTTTCGGGTTCTGAGCTACATATTTATGTAAACATATATAAAGTCTGAAATCTCTAGGTTATCGGCAAGTTGCTTAAAATCCGATTTCCAACTTTGTACTGAAATAAAGATAAAAAAAAAGCGTGTTGATATAAACGTGTTAAAAAAATAGGTAAAAATCGGCTCGGTGCTACATATTTGTCGGTAAGTGTCAAGTGTTAGCTCTATTTTATAACCATTAAGTAATAAATTGAATGACTTTTATTGCCTATAATTAAAAAATTTTTTCGTTAATAGTTGGATTTGTGGACAACACTTCTTATTGTCCCATTCCATACCTTATATCATCATATATTATCATTTCATGAAATATTTCACTTTATTTAAACTACGAGTATAAAATCCGTTTATCTATTTCGCTGTGTTGCACAAATGTTTTTTTTTTTGGTTGCAATAAGCTCTTCAGATTTTCTGTGTAAAAAAATCAATGATAATTGGCAGCAGCCGTAATGAGCGGTTTATGCTTAAACATTTATTTGTATTCATACTTAATTTTGGTAAATATTTTTTTCTCATTTCCAACAAAAATACTTAATATATTTGTAATAAAGTTTTTGGTAGAATAGTTTAAATTTTGCGAATTTCTGAACTTTTATTTAGTAAAGTGAAAGTATTTATTTCTACAATAACTAACAGAGCATGTATTTATTGATAAAAAATATCGTACTATTAGTTTTTTATCATTTTTCCAATCACTATATATATGTATATTTAAACTAACCGCTTTTATTGATTGCATAAATGACTTTTCAGTTGAAATGCTTATGTAAATATTTTGCGCAAAATTCATAAGAAAAATGTAAAACAAATAAAGTTGCTCATTATGCGACTAAATACTTTTTTTGCTAACTATTGCAGGTATTTAACAAATATGCAGTTTATAGCTCTAATTAATTCGAATTGCCTCCCTTTATTTTTGGCATTTCGTACCACTTTTCGGACGGCGTACCGGACTTGGTCTATAAAAGGTTAAATATTTTTAGAAAGTTTCCATCATATTGGAATTTAAAAAAATGCTTCGAACATTTAAAAGCTAAAAAATCAACGATGCTTTTCAGTGTTTCCAAAAGTCAAATAAGAAAAGTATCCCCAAGTTTCTTAGAAAGAATTGAGTACAGTAATTAATAAAAATTTGCATTCTTAGCTTACTCATTTGAATACTAAATTTTAGAATAGAATTCTGGCATGACTTTTAGTCATAAATCAAGAGGAATACTTCTTCTTTAGAAATTGGAAAATCTTGCCTAAACACCTTCTTTTGGACTTATTCGGTGCTTGGCAGATGCAAATCAGATATTCTACGATATATTTTGTAAGGAATTTTCATCCTTACTTCTCATATTTGGTTTGGACACCGAAGAGATCACAAAAATTAGACTCGATTTTCTCTAATTAAAATTTTTTCTGAAACTTCGGTTGGTCCATGCCTTTAAGTGTTTAGCAAGTTAATTTCAACAATTCATATCCCTGAACTATGTACTTAGAGAAAATGCGGACCACAGGCGGCCGCTGTGCTGTAGTAGTTAGCAGTGCGCGCTACCCTTCCGCACGGCCTGGGTTCAAGCCCTGTATTTTTTCCCTCTGTTTGAAATTATTTTTCATCAAAATTAAAATAAATTAAGAAAATTACCTCATCTGGAAACCCAGTATACAGATCCAGAATCTATAACCCAATATTAAATAGTGGTTTTTTTCTTGTGTCATTTCAAAAGTTTCGATTTTTGTAGCGCAACTTGTATGGATTCTTAGCAAATAATCCCGGGATTTTCGGGATTTGTAGTTTGCACGGATGGCAGTAATAGAAACTCCTTGTCTTGACCAGTATTGGCTATATTTCTTTTTTCATTTAATATTTGATACTTTTTTTTTAAAAGACTAGCTCATTATACATATAACAACGTGCGATAGTAAATTTTACATATACAAATCAATATATTCGCGAAACCATCGGCCAAATATAGAAAAGTGCGTTTTTAGTTTTTCACTCTGACGTCAGTAATTGAAAAATGATTTAAAAAATTCAGTGAAATGTGCTGAAAGAAGAAGTATGGGTATTCAATTAAAAAGAGAAAATTGTGCAGAATTTAATCAGATTCAATTTTTTGGTACATATTTAAGGACTAGTAAGTATTGAAAATGTGCTTTTAAAATTTCATCCTGGAAATTTCGCAATATTTTACTTTTGAAAAAATTATACGTTAAGGACTTATGTAAACTCGACAACATCCTCGAATTTCGTCCTTCTAAATTTATCAGCTTAAAAAAATACACATTCGTTCTTGTGAATCCAAAAAAATTAGTTTTTTTTTTAATTTATAGAAATTTCCTCTTTCATCTGTTACCCATTTTCTATTCTACATTGCGTTGAATTTTTAAAATAATTTTTGGAATTCATCATATCTTTGAAATTACAAAGTCCTTTCAAATAAATCCTGACGTTAGAGAGAAAAATTAAAAATTGTCATAACGCCATCCCGAAAATTCCAGGATCGTATAAAGTGAAAAAATTAACATCCCTAGTACATACATACATATGTAAATAGCTTTATTTTGATTTTTGATGTTCGACCACCTGTAAGTTTACTTGCACAAACATATTTAACACTACTCAATTTCATTCGTACTCGAAAATTCGTTTAGCGTAAAATCGGTATTTCACCTTTCAGTCAACATTTTAATGTGAATGTTGCATTTAAATTTGTAGCTTAAAATATGCAAACAAACTCTGTCTCGAGGTCGCANTATTTAACCAACTAACCCAACTAAATATGTTTTAAATTTGTAGCTTAAAATATGCAAACAAACTCTGTCTCGAGGTCGCATTCTGTTGAAACCGAATGGGTTACAAAACTGCGTACTCCGAAATTTTTTAAAAATTCGGATCAAAAAGTAGACTTTTTTTAATTTTTTCAATTTGTATAAATTTTCTAGAAAGTTTGAGACTTCAACTTTTGTACATGTTTTTTTTGTATATAATAAACTATATTTTTATAAAAAAAAATTAGTTAAGTAAGTAAAGAAAAAAAAACAAATCAAAACCAAGTCCATGGTGCTTTTAATATTTAATAAACATCCGAAAACATAAAAACGTTTGAAATAAATCACGTCTAATTTTTTTACATTTTTCACTTGGTTGCTGAGAAGTAATGAAGAATGTAAAATTTATAAGGGAAAACTATTGTTTTTGTAAGTTTTATCTTAATATCTTAGAAAGCTTGTAGTCTTATTGAAAAATTATATCTGAACGTAAGATACTAATTTTAATAGCCTTTAATGTGATATATTGTTCTGTTTAGAACAATTAACGCATTCCATCGATATTACCAGCCAAAGTTTCATTTTCAAAATTCATACACTTCGAAGCAAAAGTGCGGCCTAAAAATAAGTTTTAAATTAATCTTTCAATTGGCTTAGACTAAAGACAACATCAAATTACTATTACAATACCGTCAAATGCCTTTTATTTTCCCACATATAAAATCGACACAACCTACTTCATAATACATATATACCTATTACATATAACTGTTTGGCTTCGGTTTATTTAAAAGAACATAAAAGTTTATCACAGTCTTAAAGTAATCATATAATATTGTGACTATGGCCCTTAATGTATCATTTGAATGGAACGTAATTTTCTCCAATTTACACTTTATACCCAACTAATCAAAATTCCATGGCAAATTGAAAAATTCCAACCCTAACCAATTGGCAGTCAAACAAAACACAGGAAAACTTTTTCAGTTACCATTTCGGCTATTTTATTTCATGCCAGCGAGTGTCCGCGCACACCGCCGTACCAAGAACGAAAGCAGCCAATTGGCCTTTGTTAAGGCGGGCCGGCATATTTGCGGAACCAAAATAAATTCCGTCATTCTTTGTTTTTTTTTTTTTTTTTGTTTCGCGTAAATTCAAATTAAAACATTACCAACCATTGGCAGTTGAGCAAAACGTAAATTGGCACATAGAAAAGGCAGAAAATGGGAGGATTTTAGAGTGAAATTAAATTAAAATATGCAACAATGTTTTGCCGACTCACCTTGTATTGCGGCCAGTAGGAGAAGCAGCTGCAGGCCAAAGCCGACTGCGCCACCGCCGAAGCGCGACCGTCGTGCTGGCGCGTACATTTTGTTAGCGCTGCAGCTGTGTATGGATGTATGGGTGTGTGGGTGTGTGGGTGCGCGTTCGATCACTTGATTGTGGCTGCTCTACTTTGCCGGCGTTTTTTTTTCACTTCAAGTATTCGTTTAATTGCGCTGAATTAATTCGCTACACCACAAAGGCGTCCAAGCGCGCAAGCCGGTAAATCCTCGTCCTACTGATTTGTGGGGTAGAATCTACTTAGTCGCTTGGGACGTAAATTTAAATAAATTGGAAAATACGCGCGCGAAAAATGCGAACCGCACACAAACGTTAGACGCGACGTGAATTTAGCGCAAAACGCGGTTGGGACGTCTCAAAGTAGTCTTTATCGGCACTGGCAAGCGTTTAAAGTCTTTATCAACGTTCACTGGGAACATTATCCCAGTGGACAATTTTTTATTTTTTTTTGCCAATTTTAAGCATCTATTTTTCCGGTTAACTTAAAATCGTTGCACATTTCCGAATCTCATAAAATTGTTTTTGCTTTTTACATTCCGGCTGCGCTCTCAACTAAATATGTACCTAATGTGCTGACTTGGCGCAATCATCTACAAATGGAGTTTGCACAAAAACTTGTGAGGTGTGTGTGTTGGTGGTTACCTATATACACACATACATATTTATGTATGTGCACACGCAAGCCAAGCAAAGATTTCATCAAATTAGTGCTGGTGAAATACCAGAAAAATGTTCAGTTTAAAAAACACTCACGGGACTAATAACGCAAAATGCTTTTCTTTTTGCGCTGTCTCTAAATACTTTCGCTTCTCTGCTGCGTTTTGTTCGCTTAGTTTGCTGTGAATTGCTGTTGGCAGCAGAATGTGCTGGTTGCTGGCTGCTGGCGGGGTGGCGTGTGTTGGTGTATGCGAAGCTGTTGAGCGTTGGGTAAGTAGATCAGTTAGTTGGCTGGCCGTTTGAAGCACACGCCAACCAAGTCATTCACCGTTCGTGCTCGCGCGCCACATTTTGTTTGGTGTGCACCTCGCAGCTCGTTGCCTACTTCTGGGCGCCGTAACCGCTTAACTCAACATCAAGTGGTCGTCGTCGTCGTCGTCGCCACCGTCGTTGCTTTTGTTGCTGCCGTTGAGTGGCTGGCGTAGGTGTGATTTTTGTTTTAATTTTTTTTTTTTGCCTTTTTTTTTGTTGTCACTCTGTTGCTTTGGCTGTTTGTGATGTGATTTTTTGCTAACTTTTGCACTTTTGTTTAGTCGTACAACACCGTTGCTTCTGCTCTGCCGCCGTTTTGAGCACACAATTGCGCTGTTTTCCTTTTTTTATTGAAAGGTAAACCGAGTTTCAATTTAGGCGAATGCGTTCAAATGGGTCAAAGTGAATTTCTTTTTGGTATTGTTTGGTTTCATTCTATTATTCGTTTTTTGGGCAAGTTTGGTTTGCGTTACATCAAAAAAAAAGTACTGCATTGATTTTATGACTTATGTGATCTAAACTTAGTTCGCAGTTCATAGTTATTTGGGTAGCTCGCAGCTGGGTACTTTTGCTATAAAAACTTCATTGAACCCGCACTTAGTAAAAGATTTTGTAAAAATTTTGTTTTGTAAGGCTAGTTTTCGAACCTCTCAGCTAACTGTGCTTCATTGTATCTTCTACAAACTATTCGCTCTGCTTTTGCCCACGCCACAGCGCCCTTAGGTATGCAACGAAATTATGCAAATATTAATCATAGTTATTGATAACTTCAGCGCCTTTCATACCGACATTGATGTGTCGCTTTCACATACTTTGTGGCGTTTAATATGTGTTGGAATTTTTTTGGTGTATCCTATTAGGCATTTAATGTATTTCATTCGCAAAACCTTCCTCTGTCACATTTTACTACATCAAAATTCATGGTACACATGCACTTACAGCATCACAAATCTTTAGAATATATTTTCATATGTCATATTATTGCCTACATCTAGACATTCAAACCACAAACCTCAATAACTTTTATCAAACTCAACACACTTTAAATTTTTAATTTGTCAAACCCGCACGATTTCGCATTTTTCATGTCATCTTATGCGTCTCACACCCCTTAACTGTTGTCACATGACTCTCCGCTTACTTCATTTGGTGCGCGCCCAAAAGTATGCCACCATTTATAAAACATGCTTATTTCAACAATATTTCACTTCAAGCATAAATGGCTTTCAATTTATATCAATGTCGCAGCCAACTTCCACTTCTATTTTCTTCTTTTTTCACCTGCTTCACAAGCACACTTGTTTTTGCTTTGGTTTTATTTTTTTTTTTTGTTCAACCTCTCTTCTTATTTCAACTGCAGACGCTGCTGCTGTTTGGTGTAAATCTCATTTACTTATTTCTGCTGAGCAGGCATGCTGTGCGCTGCACTCATGCCTGGATGTCATTTATCTTTTAACGCCTAGTAGGTATGTATGTATGTATGTATGATAGCGCTCAACTCCGCAATGTAGGCAACGGCTACCACAACTAGCTGCCTAGCTTGCCTGACTTTGTAGCAAGCAAGGCTCTATTTTAGCTCTATTAAAATACTTAACCCTCATCAGTGTCAACACAAAGAGGCTTCACCTGATGGAAGTCCACACGTGCATATGTACGAATGTATGTGTATAAAGTTTAGCTGTTGCCTACTTTTAGGCTATTAAAGTGCGATATTTAATTGATTTATTTAATTTTCTTTCGTACCGTTTGAACTTCACTTTCAACACTTATTTGCTTGCTGTGTTTTTTTTTTTTTGTTTTTTGTTTCCTCTCACAAAATTACAAATTGATTTCGCTTGCAATTAATTTTTACGCGAACGCGCGCGGCTACGTGCAACACATTTGACACACAATATGAAACTACTAAATTGCTACTGGCTCCAACTGCGGCCATAGCTAACAGCCTGCCACAGCCAAGACAGCTGCTATTTCGTGGCAAATTTGAAAACCAGCACGAGATATCGGCGGTGAGGGCTGTGTTGTGTTCAAAAAAACGAGTGCACGAGCCGTTCAAGAATCGTTGCGCTAAAGGCAGCCGAAGCAAATATTTTCCAAGAACGAACAAAAAAAGTTCGAATATTGTGCAAGTTAAGAGTACAGCAAGAGCGTGAAAAAAGAGAATGGTTAGCAAGTGAAGAGCAGGAAGTTCGAAAATACGCGTACGTACAAGAAAAACGGAAGTTGGATGTCAATATCCTCGCAAGCCGGCAAACAATTCTAATTGCTTGCCAAAGATGATGTAAACACGGCGTTTAAAATTTTTGCTCAGTTTGTGGAAATACAATAAAATAAAAAATTGGATATAATAAAATTAAATTAAAAAATGCAAATTAAAATTATTTATTTCCTACTTTTGGTCTAAGTCTAGGGGCGGCAAATGCACGAGTATGTCGCAGGGCAATTAATTTTTAAGTCAATAATTTTATGTGCATATGAGTCAGAATTTCTGAAACGGGCCACTTCAACTATGTGATATTTTATTTCCAACCAGCAGTGGTATTTTTTTATACCTAATTTTGATTTTATAAAAAAAATATATATTTTTCTCTCAAGTGTTTTTTGTCCTTTTTACTTCAAAATTCAATTACAGACGATCTAATTGACCGATTTTGGTAATTGAACCGTAAATTTCATTATTATTAAAAACTCTTCAACGTAGGTTTTATTTCTTAAAAAGGAATTTTTAAGGGTAAATGTTTATAAAATTGTTTACTCAAAATGTAAAAATTACAGTCTTCTCCACCACTTTTTCACACAGAAAAAAACCATATATGCAAAATTTTACTCTCGAAAATATTCTTTTGAGAAAAAAATGTATCGCAAGGTGGAAAACCGTTATTTTTACTTGAAGGCTGTCGAGCAATGCAACAATCGTGCCGTGTATCTTGGTCAACAGCGTGCCCTCGCTGGTTTTTTTTCCATTTGGCAGAGTCAATAATAAATAGAAATAGATTTTAGTAAAAACTTAAAATTTTTCAATTCAATTATTGAACAAATATCTGTAATATTCAGAAAACAAAGTAACTCATTTGTCGTATTTAAAGATAAAATAAATATACTTCACATACAGTGACGAACAAACGTTTTGGCGCAGAAAATTTTTCGCAATACATATGCAAAATTTTTCGTCCTATTTTTTTTTTTGTTTTGATAATTTGTTGAAAAAATATGTATAGCTCATACTACACCAAAAAACATAAAATCGAAGTCTCTAAAATTTGTGCAAAACTAAGGAAAATTCAATAAATTCAATAAATTCAAATTTTTCGAAAAATTCTACAATTGCAGTTTTATAGCCCATTCAATTTTAGCATAACAAAGTTCAAGTTTAAATTTGCTAAAAAATCGCGTTGATTTTCGGCAATTTTTTTGCGGACGTTCTTTCATACAAAAAAAAATATGTCGAGCATACTCTGTATGGAAGAAACGCCCCCAGATTTTTTTTGTTTAATACTAAGAATTTTCAAGTATGTATATTTGTGTAGGTAAATTTTCTTTACTATGCGCGTGCAGCATAAGAAACTTCTACGTATATTTCTAAGCAAATTTTCCGAAGGAACCACGGGTATCAAATCAATCTGGAGTTGGCCAAATTGCAAAAACAGGCTGCGAAGAAAATGTGAAAATTTTTACTGTTGGTGGAAGTTTTAAGAAAAGATATGTACAGAAATTGATTCCGGATACCAAAAAACCCCTTATAGCATGTTGTTATACATACAAAATTTAAGCACTTTACGCCACTGCAGCAAAATGCTAAGACACCTATTTTTGGAATTTGGCAAACTCCAATTTGATTTTAGACCCATGGAGTTTCCTTAGAATTATACGTAGAATCCTACGGTTCTATACGCGCATAGTCGAAAAAATACCTCTGCGAAGCCAAGTAGTGACTAGCCAACCTAACCTAATCGAAAGATTAACAATAGAAAATCGCAGAAGTTTTGTGAGTATGTTATATTTTTTGAAATAAATATCCATTATATTATGCTGATTTTCTTGTCCAAAAATTTTTGCAAAAAGTAATATTTTATTCTCGATTTTCATCAGTTCAGCCTTGTGCATTAGAGAGCTGTGAAATTTATACTTGCAAAAAAAAAGCACTTTTAATTTAATTTCACGCCATGTTCTAATAGTTGTTTTTAATTTTCGCAAAACCTTAATTCAGTCTATGAAAAATTTTCCAATTTCGCCAACACGACTATATTTTTTTATTGCTGTAGGTCAGTTCGTTAAGATTTCAAACTTGCTTCGGGTTACCTAAGTATATTCAGACAATTTCAACAGTTGTAAACATTTTTTTTTAGCAGCAGCAATTCTCTTATACCTGTAAACGAGAGTTAAACAGCATTCGGAAGACAGCATGTCCTTCCTTTTATAGCATGCTAAGAATATTTTCGAATTCACCACACTAGCATTCAGAGAAAAAATCCTTAAATTTCTCTTCAAAATGAGTTTAGGTTATCTGCATATAACATTGACATTGCTCTTTTGCAGAAAACGTATGCACATTAGGGTGGTCCAAAATAAGTAAAGTCGGATTTTTAATGCTTTCATTCCCTAGGATTATTCTTATCGAAAAAATATACCCCTCTTTTTTTATTTTGCAATCAAAAAATATTTAGAGGTCGCTCGAAGCGCTCAAAGTTTTCCCTGTATTTTATACAGCTTTTCGTGCAAATGGCATGAAATTCTCGAAAATCAATATTTTTCTCTAAAAAAACTCTGGTTCTCATCAGAAGACTTCCAATAACAATACCCAGTTTTTTATTTAAACATTTTTTAGTACTAAAGATTCTCTTCAACAATATGAACGTAGTCTCATGCAGTGTTGCCAGGTCACTGAAGTGAGAAATCGTCAGTTTGGTGCTTGCATGTAAAAATCGTGAACATTCTTACGAATTATTAAAAATCACATTAATTAAAAAACAATATTTAATTGCAATAAAATCGCATTTCCATCTCCATTTTTAGATTAGTAATGCCCGGCTATCAGCCTGTGAAAATTTAAAATTACGCCATTTTGCTCCGAAAATTAAACATTTTAAATTTAGGAGTCTGATAAATTTAGAATTTATTAGTGAAACTTTGGATAAGTCGTATAACATTTGTTTTTTCACAAAGTTTTTTCTCTAGTACATATTATGTTTTACAGCTTTCTAGAAAAATCGCAAGAATTTTTTTCATTATTCTTGTTGCTTGAAAAAGAACTTTGTCGTTGGTGTGAATTTTCTTGAAGAACTAAATATACGAGCGTGTTTTTCTTGAGATCTTCTCAAAACAAGGACAACCATTTTCTTTTAATAAGTCCAGTGTGAACAAAATTCACTTAAAAGTTGAGTTTTCTTGCAAAGCAGCATCTTCTTTCCCGACAGCTGAGGTAAAAAATACATCAAATATTTGCCAACTGCAAATTTACCATGTGCATTAAAAACTGTTCAATATAATATTTATCAGTACACAACGCAAAAACTAAGAATTTGACCCCAACAACTACACAAATAGGGATGAAACAAAGAAGAAAACTGGCTATCGACAACTACTGTTAGTGCTGCCACAGGATATAATTTGTAAATTATGTGTTAGCAGAAATGGTAAACAAGTGTTTGCACTGCAATTTTTAGTTGCCTGTGTAGCTATGTATCTTCAAAGTTGAGAACCAAATGTAAAATCGTCATTGGGCAAAAAAATCGTCAAATCGTCATGGCCGTAAAAAATCATCAAAATGACGACCAAATCGTACAACTGGCAACACTGGCCTCATGTTTTAAATTTTTTCTGAACATGAATCAACATTTTTGCATCCTATTAACTGACGAAGATGTACATATAAGACAGCTCATAATTAGCGTTATTTTTAAAGACATAAACACTTTCTACATTTGTGGTGTTAAAATCTTCTCTATTCACAAAATAATTCATACATAGATGAGATGTCGGGTATGGCGTCCCATCAAAAGGCGATTATTATGCTTTTGCAAGTTATACATTTTATTAATCATTTACATATGTATACACAAGCTTTATATAAATACATTCATGCTTAATATAAAGTACTCCTTTTGTATGAGTGATTATGGTCAAAATTGCACGTCGTTTTATTTTCTCCCTCAACAACGATAAATAGTGCAAGGGAAAGTTTTTAATTGAGACAGTTTATTTACGCAGGTAAATGTGCTAGTTACTCGTTTCCATTTTGAAAGATTCTTTCTTATAAAATAGGTATGCACAACGAAGTTTAAAGTTGTGTTCCACACGCTACTTTCATAAGAACTTTATTAGTCTTTTTCCACTTTTCCACTGGCAACCTGGTGCTTCGCTGTTATTGTGCTATTTATTACGTTGTGTTGATATCATTTGCTACTTTTAACGTACTTTTATTCATGTGAGTTAAGTTAGAAGTTGCAAAGAACTACTAAGTACGATGAAAATACAGCGCCTCGTTTATACTGCGTTGTAGCTCTGATTTGGATAGAGTTTAGTAAGCTGCTGAAACAAAAATAAGCGGACACAGATTTTCTTTCGGTTTCCCTTTTATTTTTTATTTTTATTTTTATTTTTGTAAATAGCTCCATTTTCGATAAAATAATTAATTAGAATTGCTGCATTCTGGTATATAAATAAACTAGGTGACTAGATTTATTCGATTGTAAGAACTAGGTTTACTCGGTATTCAAAAAATCAAGATTTAAAAAAACAACGCATAAAAATGTTCAAAAACAAGTAAAAAAGTTTTAAGTTCGGGCGAGGTCGAACATTAAATACCCGGCGCAAGTATTCAATATAGTTTTTTCACCTTTCCCAAAACCACAATTGCGTGGTAAGCAGTGTAGTTTCACCCCTATTTCAAACACCTTCGATAGTATGTTCAACTAGACTAATGAGATAAACCAATATAGTTATAAGTGGGGCGGTATTGCGCCTATTTTCCAAAATTCCATAATAATGTTACTTTTTTTCAAGGGATTTTTGTGAGTATCAATTTTGAATAAATTAAAGTCCTTAAGTTTCAAAATATCGAGATTTCAACATTTCTAAAATGTACCGCTTTATGAAATATGGACGTTATTTTAGTCCGATTTCAAAATTTTTCGACGTCTTGCTGTTTTGTGTCAAGTACAATAATTGTATCGAGTTTAGTACAAATTGATGGAACGGTCATTAGAGTTCCGATGTGCTCTTGATTTTTTCAGACTGCCTCTTGATTGCGGATTGTGAAAAATTTTCAGTTGCTAAAGTTTTGATACTTTTTCAATTTCAAATAAATAACTTAAGAATATCAAAAATAAAGCGCAAAATTATTCTAAAAACACGAACGTTCTCGCCGCTGCTGAGTAGAGGCCATTATTGTCCAGTTTCATAATCTCGAGCTGCTTAAATTAAGAGTTATGCCACTAAGTAAATATGGGTACCCAGCTGCGAAGAAAGCTATTGACTCTCGAGTATAGTTTTCGGCAATCGTTTTCTTATATTTTTTAAGTTATTTTTACAGTTGAAGAAAAAGTAGGCTAGACATTTTTCAATGGATCTCTGACAAATAATATTCGATCGCTACGTAGCTTTTATTTTCCCAAATAAAGATTAGACATAAAGCTTTTTAGCAATGCAACAATCTTCTCTTCTTATAACTAGACATTCAACTTTTCTGCAGATAAAAATAAAAATTTACGAATTTTACCACTCAACGTGTTTCGTTCTTCGAAAAATAAAATGGAGCACATTTGATTTAGTTTCTCAACAATAAATGCGGTTTCAAATATTTCAAGGAAGGAAACCTTGGCAACTCTAGACAAGTAAAAAAATGTCATTGTTTAAAAATTTTATTTATAAAAATAAAAAAAATGTACCGATTTTAAATGTTCTAAAAGAAGGCCATATTAAAAGCAATTCTTTTAAGCTTAGTTATAAATACAAGAAATTATATTATTTCTCTATGTTCAAAAGAGTTTTTGTTGAAATAGCGCTTACCTAAAAAAAAACTTACCGAAGAAACAAGTGGAACGACTGAAAAAAAATCACCACAACATTGACTATTTTCAGGGTGGCCTACATACATAAATATGTCAAAGGGAGAGCAGCGGAGGCAGTTTTCATCGCTACCTTGCAACAGATCTGTTATTTAGCTTTATGAACACTTTGTTTAACTGGATTTTTTCCAAAGTTGGTAAATCTGACTTTTGACCGGCTTTTTTGGTCTCGTAGCTTGGCCGAACACCTAGAAAAAATGTAAACGCCAAAACATTATAAGAATTAATTTTGCACTGAGCATTTTATATAACTACAATAGTGCTCTTTAAAAGGAGGTACCACAACTTTTTCTTGGTTATGAAGTTCAACGTTCGACCGAATTAGAAAGCATCACTGTCAGCAAAGTCATAAATTAAAAAGCGAATTTAGTTGCCCCACGATAGGCATGAAGAACACCCAACAATTGGTAATGTTGGCCACGTGTGCTAGCGTAACTTAATGTTACCGTTAAATGCACAAGTCACTTCACAAATTCATTTATTATAAGAATTCAACACCCCTGCAATTCCCCTTCTTCCTTTGTTAAATGAAATTGTCAAATTATGGGCCATGAAAATTAATGATCGTATCAAAGTAGAAAATTCCTTAGCAAAAGCGAACTGAAATTTTTTTTATAAACGCATTTCTATTACTTTATTACCTTCCAAATCGAGCTGCTTGAATTTTTTTGTTGACTATGATATTTTTTATGACATATCATCTGTGCTTCCCTTCTTCATTTTACCTTCTTTTTCGTTAGGAGGAATAATTCGCAAAAATTATTACATATTTGACATTAAGAAGTCAAATGAGTATGGAAAACACTGCCTGACAGAATAAACAGCAAACACACAGCGGAACTGTACAAACAAACACTTAATAATCGTAAAAATAAAATAGTCAACTATCCGCCCCACATCAAAATGTAAGCAACCCTCGTTTGAAGGTCTGCACATGCATACATATTTATCCACTTATATACCTACCCAGTAACCTAAATCTGCATACATAAAGACACAGGTACTAATTTTCAATTTAGGTACTTTGGACAGCTACAATTATAGGATATGTACATACATATGTATGTATGCATGTAACCATCTTTTCGTTTAACCCATATCAGCTTAACAGCAACAAACACAGAGACTGCGAAAAGCCATCAAGGTGCATATCTACATACATATGCGTAGATATCGAATCTCCCAGCCAGTTACTAGTTACCAGCAGTCAGTACGCATAATTTAACAGTGTTTTGCACTTCTGTGGTCCCCTTCACAAAAATACCTCTCGCTCCTGTCTTCTATGTGAAATCAGAGTTGTAGTTGCAAAGTCTGGCCAGGTTCCTCCTTCCAGCCACTCAGCAAGCAGCGTTAAATGGAATGCGGAAAGGCGACGTGTAGACAAACAAGTGAGCAGACATTTGAAGCGATCTCCGTCGACACGTACTGCCCGTGAAATGTACATACATCCGCAACATCCTTTGGATAATAAAAAAAATCATTTGAGCTTCGATGCATATCTTCATACGTATTTGCTATGCTAGTTTTATGTGCCGCTGGCCAAGCTTATACATATGTACATATATGTATGCCTAACTATTTGACTTTTTCCACATACATACATATGTATGAATATAGTTTAAACAAATTCGTATATGTATGTTGCCATATGGCTTTATCTGTTTACGTTACCTCATCTTCTTATTCCTCCGTTATATGTATTGTTTCTAATGTGATTCTTCTTTGGTAACGTAAAGCATAGGACAGACGACAGCGTTGATACGGATAAAGTCGTTAATTCGCAATTATCTCGGGAATTAAATGGAGTTGATCCCGATAAAGTTCTAGACTCTGGAGTTCATTCTCAAAATCAATTCTAATCAAGGCGAAAAAAGTACGCCAACTAATTCTCTTTCATAAACGCATCGTTTTAGCAAAAAAAAAAATATTTAATTCCGTGCCGTATTTTCTTACAGTGCAATTCTGGAAACTGTCTTTCTACTCACCACAATCATTTGTAAGACAATTGTCAATTCTGGTAGCTATCTTGAAAACAAGGAAAAGGAACTAATAAATAAAAGAACATTATATTAAAAAGGAAATAAAATTAAATTAAAATAAAGCAAAAATATATAAATATATTTTTTAAAATTAAATTAAATTAAAAAAAAAAAACTTTTTTTCAAACAGAAAAAATAAATAATGTAGGACTCAAAAATTAAATGAAATATAAAAATAAATAATTTTTTCTTTTTAAAATCAAGTCTCAAAATTGATTAAGAAAAAGAAAATAATCAAATCAAAGAAGAAGAAACCAGAACAAAAAAAATTTAATAAAATTAAAAAATATATAGATATATTTTTATTTTTCAACAAAATTTATAAATAAAAGAAATTTAGTTTTCGAAAAACAATAAAAAAATAAGATAAGAAGAAAAAAGTAGATGAAATATGTTTCCAAAAATTAAATGAAATTATAATTTTTTCATTTTTAAGCAATAAAATATACAACATAGGCTAAATAAAGAAACAAAATAATAAAACAAAACTATTTTTCCTTAAACAAACATTTAAAAATTGAAAAAATTATTTTAATTAAGAAAAAATTTTATAAAAACATACAAAAAGTATATAAAATAAGTTTCTTAAAATAAAATAAAATTAAAAAGTACATACATAATAATAATAATAATAATAATAGATTGGCGCTTACACATATGTTAGTGCGGAGGGACCTACAGTTTTACGCCGACTCCGAACGGCGATTGTATTTTTATGAGAAGCTGTTTTTTATGGAAGAAATACACTCGGAGGTTTGCCATTGCCTGACGAGGGACGACCGCTGTTAAGAAAAACCCTTTTTCTATATTTTTTGCGATGTTGCTTTGACCAGGGTTTGAACCCAGGTGCTGCGGAGTGGAAGCGCGCACTGCTTACCACTACGCCACAGCGGCCGAAAGTATATACATATCTTTCCTTTCAAATAAACGATATCAAAAAATTTAATTAAAGATAAAAAAAGTGAATCCGCAATACTGCCATCGGATCAACTGCACCGTTAATCTGGATTAACATTGCCATCTGTCTCTGTTATAAGCCACATGCCTTTGAGTGCTTATCACATGAATTTCGCCTATGGCTGCCGACAAGATTTGTTGTGATTTGACATCTACTTGCACATAAATATGTGCACATAACTACATAAAACATACGCTGACACAATAACTAAATAGCAAGCAAATGCAAAAAATAGCTTATCGCTAAAAGTTGAAGGCATTCCAGCCTTTAGGCGAGGCTTTGGCCATTGTTATAATTGAATTAAAGTGAACACTTGCCCAGTGGCGCTAAGCATTCCTTGCACACTTGTTTGCGTTTTGGTTCATATGAAGCACAATAAGGCTAATCCAGGCCAAAAATAGAAAAAATATTTACACATTCTCAAATCGTCTCAAATTGAAGTCATGAAAAAAATTATTGCTAAAAATTTAAATGCCCAATGTGCATGAGACCTAAAGAAAAACAAATGTGAATAGTCGTCATGAACGAACGAATAAAGATCACCCAGCACGGCGTGCGAGAAAAAAGTTATGTTTTTGCAGTGACGTCATTTTTTCGCCGCCATGTGAATAAAACGGAATGAAACCTGTGTGTGAATGAAAGAACCGATTAAAAAATGACGTCATCAACCATTATTTTTTTCTCAAATGCAATTACAAATACACGGTTGCCGTGCTGGTGATCTTGTTAGTTGGTTCATGAATAGTTGTAACTTCTCGGCAAACTTCCCAGACTCTTTTATCAATCTGAGAAAATTATCTTGCGAATGCCAGCAAGCTGCAAGAAAAATCAGCCGGTCTTTTCTCACATACATTCTCCAGGCAAGACAAATACAGTGCTCCGTCGGTGATGTGTTTTGCGGAGGCAGTTGTAGAATCATTCTCAAAGTTTCAGTGAGTGAAGAGCATAGAAATTCGCTGTTAACTGGGTAGCGTAGGTCACCAGACTAAATAGGACTTCGTAGAGCAAACTCGTGCGAATAACGGCCGTGTAGATCAAGTGGAGTGACTCAGCTAACAGACCTATGAGTCGTATTCTAGTGAGAAATCGATGAACCCGCCCAACCAGAGTTTTATCCGATCGATGTAATCGCGTATGGTAGGACACTATTGAAAGCCCCTGCTATATCCAGGCGATCGTTAGATTTTCGAGACTAAAGGGTAGAGGACTGCCTTCGTATAACTGTCATTGCTGTAAGTAGTTATGCTGCCAATTAGATAAAAGAGCTGAGTTAAGCGATTGTCTTATATCGTCGCCAAAGCGGTAAAAGCTGCCAACTTCACTTTTCGGTCAAAATAACTTTTCGATACTGACCGAAAGCTATGAAATATCTCTACATGGAGGTGAAAACAAATAATTATTTTAGTATTAAAAAGTCGCCAATATAATGGAGAATAGAATCTGCTTACTTCAAAAACATTTATTTTTTCAATCAAAAGCTGCTAACTCCGTAAATGTTTGATTTAGTACAAAATTCCTGTAGAACCTTCCACACGAATTCGCGTTTGATTTTGGACGCACATACTGCGAACATTCCTTCAAGTTTGGCAGGCTATTGAGGGTCTGCTCCATCATACCAAAAATGCATAGCTGATTATTGGTCTCAGCATAGAGGTTTAATCTACAGGAGTCCTCTAGATGATTACAAATTTTCCAAAATACCTTTTTTATATACCCAAAACGGTTTTAAGGCTTTGGGGGTTCATCACTCAACTTGAGTTGCCATAAAAGTTTACTCTTCAACATTTCACCTAAATACTTTACCTTACAGGGGCACAAGGCCGTACAACCTTCTCTTTCTAGTGAAGAGCACAATACAACAGAAAATCTCACCACTCCAAGTGTCAATCATACTCAGTTTTATTTGCCCTTTCCTGCTAAGAACTGACAGAGAAGGCCACATAATCTGCATCGACTTGGGCATGGATGTTGGAGCCGCTCAGTTTGACCAAGCACCAGAGCAAGTGAGAAAGTACACCGCCCTGAGGACGGCCCCTAGGAGCTTCGCACTTGACATACAAAAATGCACAGGGCGAATTAATTACTAGTGAAGGCATTGCTAATTCNTGAGCTTCGCACTTGACATATTGATGCCATTCGGCTTGAGCGCAAGTATTGAGCGGATCCAATATACCAGCACAGAATTTACTCCATGATTTGGAACCAATTAACATATGCTACCAAAGGTGATATTGTCAAAAAACACCCCCAACGCCTACAAAAATGCACAGGGCGAATTAATTACTAGTGAAGGCATTGCTAATTCTGGCTACCTGATTTTGCAGAGCCGTCTCTCAAGGTTTCCACACCTCATACTTATGTTGATACTAAGACAGGATATGATGAAGGCTGCTACCTACGAATACGCAACTCAATCAATTTCACCTGACATTTCAGCATGAAGGACATCGAGCTATTGGCCATTGGGCTTTAAGGGCTAGTATAGTCGTCACTACCAACTTTAGGAATAAAGACGAGGTCTACTAGTATCCATAATTAAGCTTAATTTCTAGAATTTTTTCTAATACAGATTTTTGCTTTACTTTAATTTATATCAGTTGCCATCCTTAAAAGTGTCACATATTTTAAACTCACATTCAAATTAGGGTTTCCCTATTTTTAAGTTGTGTATCTTTGTATGAACATTTTTTTATTTTGAATTAAAAATTAATTTAAACACATAAATAAATACTAAATTGCGCACACGAATTAAAGAAATTTAATTAATAAATAGCTTAATAAATAATTATTCCCACCCTAACGCCATTACGATCCAGTCACAATATTCTTCAACTCTTAACGATTCTTATGCAATTTACCGCCGATCCCGATCCTGTACGCGTTTCTATTTCAGTCTGAGTATCTTCATTTTCACCACCACCATATTCATCGTTTTCATTGTTATTATCAGCATAATAATCCGCACGTGTTCCTACGTCCGTTAATGAGTTATCGTTTTGTCTACCCTCTGGCGTACCGTCATCCTCATAAACATCATTTATACTGCGGCTATCGAAACAGATTTCTTCTGGTTCTTCTGGCTGTGAGCTTGGAGGTGCATTCGTTGAAGCCAAGTAATTAGCTGCGAGGTCCACCAGCAAAGCACCACCAATACCTTTGGCCAAACCGGCAGCGAAACCGGACACCGCAGCTATTCCTTGTGTTACCACTCGGCCCTCTGGTACCGCATCCTCACGACCAATTTCACGCAGTATGCGATATACTTCGGTGGCATTAAGCGGCACCAAGGTTAGGCGTTTTCCTGCAAGCGAAAGGCAAATGTGGTGATGAAATACATTTGGATACGAAAGCTTATTTTAATTGGAATGTCAGCGCGATTATTTCTTGAGTTTTTTTTTAACAAAAATAGACGTCATCTCTTACCTTCTGTCGGCAAACTGATGGCAAGCAGCATGCTTACTGTCACTAAATGTATCAAAACGAGTTGCATTTTTTTTATTTCCGAAATAAATCCTTTACGCATTTAGTTTATTTTCTCGAATTCGTTTTTTATACACAACCACAAATGCCGTCTTCTGTTACTATCAACTCGCCTGCTCAGTGCGCGCACAAATTCGTAACTAAACTTTAACTTAGAAAGTTTGTCTTTTTGACTAAGCGATGGCACGATGGATGCACATTTTTTTTTTTTTTTGACAAATATCATAATTAAAACGCTGAAATTTTCGCATGCCCGCAGAAGCTTTCGTTAATTTCTCTAATCGAAAGCGAAAGTATTTTACCGCTAAACTAGTAATGCTGCGATATTTTCGCTGTTCATTTTTATGATTAGGCACCCTACATTTGGCTCAATATCGTCGCTTTGAATATTACCTTTTATCATTAGCGTTAAGTAGAAACCACATAATTAAATATACTTAAATTTTTTTAATTTTTAAATTGATCAATGAAAACGATTGTATCTCAACTAAATTATTTCTTTTTTTTTATCCTACTTCAACATAAATACAAAAGTATTTATAAGGCATTTTTCATTGGCGAGATCAGCACGCATAATCAGCTACGAAGATGTTTTGTAGACTTCCTCTTTAGGCGAGTAAAAATGTTTGGCGTAGATAACAGCTTCTCTATGGGTGGATTGGCTTGTAGTTTTAGGTTAGAAGATGTAGCATAATTCTTCTACTTTGGTAGTGGCAATTTTAAGATCCCGACAGAGTTGGTAGTTCTAAGAGTTTTCCATCAGAATCTTTGTATTCGTATTTGAGTTTGCTGCGGTGCCCCACAACTGGATACCGTAGATGCATATCGGCTTTATGACAGTTGAGTACAGCAGAAGCTGGTTTTCAATTGATAGTTGGGAGTTACGGTCTATTAGATTTTATGCACCATTTTTTGAGCCAATCATCGATTGTATTAAGAGCATTTTGAAGTTTGCATGTAGCCGTATTAGAGGAGATGTCTTCCTAAGCTAAGCTTTCATGTAGTTCCGACTGTTTTACGCCTCGTTTAACGAAGAAGTGACGCTCTTTCGGACAGGACTAAATAAATATATAGTAGTTGGTAGTTTTAATTTTATAAAGTATCACATGGTTGGCACCTCGATGATAGGCCTCTGATATGTCGAGGAAAGCAGCAGTGCAGAATTTGTTTTGGTCAAATTCTGAATGAATGTTATCGACAAGCCTATGAACTGGTTGGATTATGCTGTGCCCCCTCCTAGATCCAAATTGGTGATTGGGAATAAGCTTGTTCTTCTCGATAAATTGAAGCAATGTTTTAAGAAAAGCACTTCAAGGAGTTCGGAGGCCAAAGATAGTAAGCTAATAGGCCGTAATGATTCAACTTTATCATTTTTTAAACATCGAAATTCCTGACTTACGTATTTGTTTTCACTTAATTGTAAAAAGCTGGAACTTATTACAAGTTACAGTATCGGTCATATCTATAGCACGCCATTTCAAAGTGATATTGTGTGCCACTTATGTTTATTTATTTATTTTTAAGAATTTTCAATTAAAATACAGTTCATTCTCAGACAAACCCGATACAAACCCAAGTGTAACAATTTGTAGAAAATTACAAAAAAGTGCAACAAATTTTCACCTAAATTTCAAACTTTTTTCTCGGAAGTGTTAGAATTTTTTTGAGTACACAGTTTTTTAGCACCTCCAATTTCAGTCTAATAATGTGCAAGTTTCAAGTGGCTAAAAGTTACCGTTGATTTTTTAGAAGTTTTTTCGCCAAAGGTGTTGCGGATTTCTTCCATATACAAATAAATTGAGTTTATTCATTATATGGAAGCCAATGCGACAAAAAAAAATTCTAAAAAATAAACGGTAATTCACCACTTTTACAAAGCAGCAGCGAATATGCCGTCTGCCCTCGGAAGCTTTCTTAAGTGGGAAGACGGATTGTATCTATTAGAACTTTAAGAGCAACATTGCTCTACTTAGTCCTTTTTCAATTTTCTTTTCGTATCAGTGATGCTTTAAAAGAGAATTAGCAGTGGAAGAGGGAGGCCCGCACTGCGATTTAAGGACCAAGCGGAGAAGGACTGGGCTTCTCTTGACATTTTGAATTAGCCAATTGGCCTCAGTTGTCACAGAAAATAAACGACTGGTGCGCTTTGTTTATCTCAGCTAAAATCACTTGGGCGGTTACAGGGCCAAATAAGAAGAAGAATATATATACTATATTTACTTACATCGCTCAAATATAAGTTATTCAAAATTTGTATATCTAAGAATAGTGCCAAGTCCCGAACGCCCGAAATGCCCTTATAATAACTTAAGCCGTTTTAACTACTCAATGGATATTTTCTTCAGAAATGTGCCTACTTCGTTGGAGCTGAGATAGCAGGGCATATACGTACATCGGATTTTGAGCTAACATGATTTCCTAACGAATCTCTTGAAACCGGTGTGACTTCTGATGATTTTTATTCCACAACCTATGTTAAGAAGACGAACGGTAGAGATGTTGTGGCCTTCGAGGTCAATATACCTTGGTCTCTCGTCCGTACCTTCTGGCAAGAGACAAACGAGGACTGATCTCTGCCGAGTAGTCGGCGTCCGGGAGTGATTTTTTATCACTTTAACTTGTTGGCAGAGGTTGGGAGGGGATGTCAATCCCAGCAAGACAACGATACTCTTGTTTACACGGAAAAGAAAATTTAAAGGTCGCAACCTTGCATTGCTTAGAGGCATAAACCTAAGTCTTTCCGTGGATGTTAAATATCTAGGGGTAACTCTAGATACGAATCTGACAGGAAAAACTCTGGTCTATCTGAAGGTCAATCGAGTCCTCAAAGTTTTCGGACGGTGCTGAAGAACCTTTAGCAACCTTTAGGTCTGAGACGGGCTATGGTATTTTGGATAAACACAACTCCAGTCAGGCTAATTGCCACCGACTTCGCTGTAGTATGGTGCAGAACCATGGTCAAGACCGGGGGTTCTCTATTGAACAGGCTACAAAGAAGCGTGTGTATAGGCATCACGGGCGCCTTGAGTACAACGTCAGGCTCTTAATGCTTTATTGAATTTGCCAACTCTGGATTTAGCGATCAAGAGGAGACAATGGAAACGATGTGTCGACTGCACTCTTTTGGTTTGTGGCACGACGATCGGAGCTCTGGGCACAGAGAGCTGTTCAGAAGGTTGTCAGAGCAATGTCCTTTGTTTTTGGCACGTAATGAAAAACTCATGCCTAGAGTCTCCTTTGGAAGAAAGCACGCCGTCAGATTTCCAACAAGGAAAGTTCGGTGAAAACTTTCTATGCCGACGACTCAAAGACTGAAAAAGGTAATGCAGCTGGATGGCATCTGGATGGTAACTTCAGCTGCTTTATCGCTTTGGGTGCAATGGCAACAGTCTCTCAATCGGATATCTTTGCAATACTGAAAGTGGCAGTTGGCGAAAGGTGGCACCGACATAAAATCAGGATCTGCAGTGACAACGAAGCTGCTCTAAAAGACTTGGAAACCGCTCGCAACTTTTTAAAGATAGTCCACGAATGTAAGTTGGGACTGAACTCCGTTACAAGGTGGAATGAGCTTTAGTATATATATAGAACATATACATATATGTCATATTTCAACTTTTATTCACTCTTTTCAATAACAATACAATTAATAGCGCCCTCTGGCCATGTAGATGTTGTAGAACTCGACATTGCAGCATCATCACCTTCCCTATCCATTAAAGAGTCCGCAGTGTCTGTCAACTCAGCAGTGGTTGCTGGATCCTTTGTTAGCATGTCCGAACTGTACCCGCCTGTTACTGCAGCGGCTCGTGAGATCAAATCGGGTAAACTTAAAGGCCCGTCATCTCGATTTTTAATGCGGTTATTGCCTCTCTGTTCATCGTCATCGCGTAACTTCTTACGTTTCTTTAGCTTTAAAACGCGTCCCGCTTCACCACCGCGCACTGGCTTTAGCCGCGCCTGCGCCACATGCCGATTACTCGCCGCTACGTATGCGCTATAGACCGCTTCAGCCTCAGCAAGATTACGGGCGCTACGCGTGTTAAAGCACATCTCCTGCGTTGACATACGCGTCTCGCTGCCGCGCCCGATTAAACGACGTGTGAGATTATTTACAAATGTCAAACCTTGTGTGATAATACGACCTTGGGGTAAAGCATCACTACGGCCTGTATTGGCGAGCAACTGATAGACTTCTGACGCGCTAAGTGGATGCAAAATCAGTTGCTTTGCTAAATATGGATGAGCGAAAAATGGTTTTGATTTAAGTTTTTATTAAAATAAACTAAAATAAAATTTACTAGCGAAATTACCTTGTATTGTAACAAAGATCGCAACAAAAAGTGAAAGCAATACAAACCAGCGCATTGCTTATAAATTCAGTACTATGGTGGCGAATTTTCTCGAAAGAAATATGTGCGTCTTCTCGCATTGAATTTATCCAAAATTGCATTAATGTTGCGCTGATTTTTGTTTATTAAATGGCTGCGCATTGATTTACCTTTCCCTTTTTATAGTCATTAGCTGAAAATCACAACAACAAAGCAACTTTTGATTTTTGGCTGACTAAAGCGGGTGTGAGAAGTCGGATATCCAAAGCAAAGTTTATGTAGCTATGTTGATAGTTGAATGACAGTAGGAATGTCACGAAATAATTAAAAATTAAACTCAGACTACTGCTGATGTTTGTATTTTAGAGGGGCTACAACATTAGACCATTAAAAAAAAGTTTATCTAACAGATATTTTTCAAAAGGGTTGCCCCCTCTCTAAATTTCAAATTCAATTTAATTATTATGCGAAATGAAATCTTACAGTATGGATGTAATCCAAAGAGTTTTAAGAAATCTTTATATAAAAAAAAATGTTGAAAAGGGGTTGCCACCGTTTTAAATTTCCAGTTCAATTTAATAAATGTGTTAAACGAAATCTTTCAAACGAAAGAGGTTTAAGAAGGTTTTATTTTTTAAATATTTTAAATCGGGTTGCCACACGTTAAGTGGTTGCCACCTGCGTAAAAATCAATTTAAATTTTATATATAACTTATATGAAAATGTAATATTTACAATTCGGATGCTAAATAAAAAAGGTTTAAAACAATTTATTTCGGAAATATTTAGATCGGGTTCCCACATGTTTAAAAGCGAAATTTAATTAAATTAACTAGTTTAATGAAATATTCGACGAGATTTAAGGAAAACTTATTTTAAAAATATATTTAACATGGCTGCCACCTGTTCGAAAGTCTATTGAGATTTTGTTTATAAATTAACTGAAATATTATAATAGGGGCATCAACTAAAAGAAGTTTAAAAGTACTTTATTTCTAAAATATCCTAAATCGGGTTGCCACATGTTTCAAAGTTCAATGGTATATGTATGCCAACCGAAAGAGGTTTACGAAAGTTGTATTTATTTTTAAATGGTATTGCCACTTGTTTAACAAATAAATTACAATTTTTTAACAAGGTAAATTGACTAATAGAATATGGGTGTCAAATAGAAGATATCAAAAAAATTTTATTTTGAAAATATTTTCAACGGAGTTGCCACATGTTTAAAAATCAGATTTAATTTAATTAATAAGTTAAATGAAATCTTACAATATGGATGTCAACCGAAAGAGGAAAAGAAAACTTTATTTTGAAAATACTTTTTGAGGGAGTTGCCACCGGTTTAAATGTCAATTTTTATTTAAATAATTATAGAGATGAAATATTAAATTTTTTATTGAAGAAGAGTTTTTTGGTGCGGATGTATCCTTTAATTTTGCAATTTACTTTGAAACATTTTTATAAAACAAAAAAATCTTCCTTCACCGTTTTGCACTACGTTAAGTCATTTTTTGAGCGACTGTATACGTATTTGGCATACCTGCTTATTCACATATAAACCGCATTTCACTAAATAAATTTCTACAGACATAAAACTACTTTTACCTTCGAAATTCATTGAATTTTTTTAAGTTAAAAATCACAACGAGTAAACATTTGAATAATGTTTGACCATTAACTATCTATAGAATGTGCAAAACTTTCTTCGTTGGCAACAGATTTTAAAAGTTTTAAACTTAAACTAAGGCTTTGTAGTAATTTTTCAATTTCTCCATTTCACTGTTTTGTTTTTGTCCCACTTGGTTTTTTCTTTTTTCTTCGTTACTCTTACTTGCCAAAATCACTAATATGCAAATTTTAGCAAAATTTTTTTTTTATTTAAACGCGTAAAAAACTTATGAATAATTCACCACAAAACCAAGAGTATCGTTCAGGCTCATAGGTCACCGACACACTCCGAGATCATTAATATTAATTTCGAGCTAACGAAAACGCCTCAAGAGGCGCAAATCAACACAACACCAAGCTATATGTACATTCAAAGCTTAAGCTTAAACAGCCGCAGACAAAAAACAACAACAACAATTCTCTAAGCGATGATGCGAAAGTGTGATTTCATTCAACTTTTTGACGCTTAACGTGATAAGCTATGACATGAAGATGAGCGCCAAACCGGTTCTTGTTTGGTTGCTAAATAGTTGGCGGGATATCAAAATAGTTTGCATTNTCATACTTTTGTTTGTAGCATTCGCTGATTTAGTTTTCTTTGAGCCTCCTCTGGATCTGGGTGACATCTGGAATTTCTGTCTCTAGGAGCTGGTTGTAGTTTACGTTCCAGAAATTCGATCCTAGTATGGATCTCTGTGCTACACACGATGTAATCTTCATTCTTTGTGGCCCATCGCTTGTATCATAAAGGGGTTCTCGATCTTTTAAGTAGCTATGCCCCACTTTCGGCGGTTGTATCGATATCCTGAATCGCGATTCCAGTGTTTCGATGATGTCGACCCATCTACCATTGTTGAATGGGTTTTTTTTTACATCCAGCTTTTTGAATTATTTCAGGTATAAAAAGTCTCTTTGCTGAAGTTTCGATTTCAACACTAATGGAAAAGATTAGTCTTCCATTCCATTGGGCTTTGTTTCGCTTTTTTATTGGAAGGGGTTTTCAGGTGGCGAGTCCTGAGGACGCAGGAGTCGGGATTGAGTATAGCCGCGAAACTGTAGCTGCATACACAGAACAACGACAATACCCGATTTCACTCCCACAAATAAGCAAGATCTAATTAAATCTAGTAAAGATTTTTTACACTGAACATGCCTACTCTATACATATTTACATATATATGTACTCTACACATGCGAGTTATGTTATTAGATTTGCTTTCCTTCTCATAAATGTTTACGCTTTTGCTAAGTGTCCGGCCGAGCTTCTCCTGCAATTTTTGGTATGCATCCTGATGTATAACACAAATGGAGGGAATGAGAATTTTCGTCACGGCAGAAATACACGCTGAGATTTGCCACTCACCGCCGAGGGGCGACCGCTATTGGAAAAAATATCCGACCCGGCATCGAACCCAAGCCCTACTGAGTAGTGGTATGCACCTCTAACCACTCAGTTACAACGGCCCCCATCTAGAGCTATTTAACAGTGAAAAACATAAGATAAACACTTACATCGAACTGCAAATTGGCTCAAAACTTTACAATTGCCAATAATTCCATTTCCTGACTGCTGCGGCTTTGTCGCCGTGAACCAAATCTTGCAAACTCGTTATCTATTGACATTCGGTCGCAGTCAGGCAGCCAATTGTCCGATATCCCCGATAGATATTTTAAATTCAACAACAAGAAAAACAACAACAAAAACTGGCAAGTAGCACACTTAGCACACAAAGTGCGAACAAATTCCCGCCGCACATTGCATTACGCATCTGTCATGGCTATATTCGGGCACCTAGGTGACCTAGGTTTCGATGGCTCGCCTGCAAATTCTAAATATGTGTATGTCAAAATGGCTTGCGCTATGCAACAAAGTTATAACTATTCGGTTGAACTACAAGTACGTTTCTATGTATGTATGTATGTATACTTACAGATGGAAGTGCGAAATTCTGCATTGTCCTGTTTTTGCTATGATTTCTCTTGCGTTGTTTGGATAAGTGAGTTTTCTTAGCTGCAAATCCGTTTCTTTTTGAAGGAATCTTTACTTTGCCAGCAGGGAGAAATTTAAACTTTTACAAGTGAACGTCTTCAGTTTTCTAACAAAGCAGGAAGTGAGATCGAGAGCGCTTTAAATATATTTTATTTTTTTTTTTGGATGTTAATGCACTGTATGCTTAAAGTGTATTATTTTTTTAGTTGTTTAAAAATCATAGGGATAGTAAGTATTGAGATGTTGAGAATCGTACACACCAAAAAATAACCAGAATGCTCAAATAAGTACTAATGTCTATTGTTTAAACACTTAAAATGTTTTTCCTGGAATAATAACTGCAGGTCAATCATATGCAGATATTCGTAAGAATGCTATGCGCTCAAACGGAAGTTCCGCAGGCTGCTGATGTCACCGCAGAGACTTCCTCGGGAGTTTCGATAAAGCACGTCGACTAAAAATGTATCGGTCCAGTAGGAGACACAAAATTCCACAAGAACTTTTATATCCTCTCTGCGAGGAGAGATAACCCCAAGGGTACCCTGTCCAGCTTTAAATATATAAGCAATGTCATTCAATGTAATGTCACTTTTGCCCAATAAACATTTGGGTTGGTGGTCAAGTGGAGATCCAATACATATTCCAATTCCCAAGGTGGATTTACAAGTGTACCTCAATCGCAGAACCAACCCATTTTCATGCAAAAGGGCACATTTTTGGAGGTCAAAATAATCTGAGTTCTTCCCTTGACCCGGCGATCTTCTGCCGACTTCATGTTTTATAGCAACCATATATGAATGACACGGCATGCAATGGGTTACGCTGCTTCAGGGCGGCTAGCTATATTGCCCCACTCGTCTACAAGAGATGCGGTAAATAAGCCTAACTAAGCTATTCTTGATTTCGAGCTTAGTCAGGACTTATATTATCGCCTCGACTAGCACGTTGTTACACGCGTCTGCTATTCTTGACTTCGAGCTTAGTCAGGATTTATATTATCGCCTCGACTAGCACGTTGTTACACGCCTCTGCGAAGCCTTTGTTCATAAAAGACTTTGCTCAACTTTAATCACTAAATTTTAAGTATATTTCACTGATTCGCCTTTCCAATAGAGGTGCTGAAAGACACTCAATCGATCCCGATCTTTTATGTTAATAAATTAGTCCCACGAGGGTTTTCAATATCAGGGAAGACAGTCTAAATAGTCTGGAATCCTTACGACTCCTGCTGAAGCTTCTTTCGGCCTTGGAGATAAACATTACTCCAAAAATTATCCAACCTTTCAGAACACAGCTTTATTTACACAGCTGGCATACATACATATATGTGAGTTAGCCAGCCACATGGCATGTTTTTCCAAATATACCGAATTTCACACGTGGACGCGACAGATTACGAAGATTCATAGCGTTTCCACGTTTTCGTAGAATTTCCTCCAAAAAGCTTTTAGCCTCTCTTATCTTAGGGCCGCTTTATCAAGTAGGTTTAAAAGTATATTTGCCCTTTAAATAAAAATTTTTGTTCTGAAAATATGTGTTTGAAGGGCGTCTAGATTTTAAAACTTAGTTGAGAAGACGGCACTTAGACTTATAGATACCCAACCCGAGCCTATAGAGTTCTCAGGCGGGGTATAGTACAATCGTCCTAGCTTCATTTAAAAGGCGTATGCTTTCGATGACGGTGTTAGATTCCAATGTGAATTTCCAGATCATCAGTAGAGCTTTCGGCCAGACCAAAGATCTCTTGGAAAGCTGCAGAGAGCGACTCTTACAGCAATGGTGTCAGTTTATACTCCTGAAATTCCTAAAGGGAATATACCTATGGTCATAAAAGGAATCACAATCAAGAACCCTACAGTTGCAAATTTGGTATAACCTAGAATACGGGGCAGGGTAAGCTCACTTCATTTTATGATCTGAGCTTCCCCAGGACGAATGTCGTAAGTCCCACCCAAAACCAATAATGCCAGCTTTTCCCAGTCTCCATCAGGATATAGTCCTGCCAGCAGTGGAGGAGGTCCTTTCACCTCGTCAACGTGAGCTACCAGTCGTGCCCTGCTAACAATTACAATTTTAGAGTGCTAGAGATTGATCTGAGGCATTTTCATCCTCTAGAATCTTCCCCATCTACGACAATTCTGCGACCTACATTATTCAGGAAGCGTCAACAGTATTTCCAGCATCCGACATGAGAGTTTCTAATTCCGTACTTCAGGGGATTTCCGCTTTTCTACGAGATATTCTCCCACTAGCACATTTGAAAGTCGCGGACTCTGTTCTCCGGTATCGGGTTGATAGACCTTGGAAGATAGTTCCGGGTACAGAAGTCAACTCATGTGGAGAAACATTTTGTTGCCATTCACCAGGATGGGACCAGAAACGATTATCTTTCATCTGGTTGAAGCAGCCTACGACTTTCGGTATTAAACCAAGTATGCTCACAAACCCCCAGTAATGGTTTGTGCGCTTGGACTAGGGGGCCCTTAAATCGCATGCTCTGTATGGATATGAGAAGAGAGAGAATCCTAATTTTAAGTAATAGTCAGCAACACTCAAGCCACTTTCATCCATTAAGGTCACTTCTCACAGGTTCAAGAGTACGTAGAGAAGCTTAATGCTCGGGCTAAGAATAATGCTATCCAATTGCTATGGGTAGCAGAGCACATGAGAGTCGAAGGAAATCAGGAAGCTGATCAGTTAGCCAGATTGCCCGCTGCCTCGACCCCGATAGGAATTGAGAAATACCAATTTAAGGGAACTGCACTGTCGCGGCATTAATATGCGTACTCAATCAATCTAAAACAGTGCCGGGCAGTCAATAGCCTTGCGAGGCTATGTGTGCGTGTGTATTTTGGCTGGCACCGATCGAAGTGCTTACCAGAAGGATACAATCTGAAAATATATAGGCCACTCATGGGCCTGCATTAGAAGAAACTAAGAATCATTACACACATTTTGACGGGCCATTGTAGAGTAAGAGGTCACTTGTATAATCTAGTTATGTGGTCAAGCGACCTACATACATATGTCGCTTCTGAGACTATGCCAAGGAGACACCATTCTACATCCTTCTGAAGTGGAAGGCCGTTTCACGTAGAAAGGAAAAGAGCATAGGACATATATGGCCAGGAGAGGAGCACATACGGTCCCTGCCCATGGAATATATTCTGAAATATGTACATAGTCTCTAGGGCTAGCTGAGGTGATGTCATGGCCAGAGGGCACAATAGAGGCACATACTAGTCGCAGTGATTTATCTATATATCTATCGATATCAGCTAACCGCTCTTTCAATTCAAATCCGAAATTGTTCAAAGGCACCAATATTTGATTAAATTCATTTTCAACTAATTTGATAAATTTGAGTGAACAATTTTTTAAAAGAAAATTTCAACCAATAATATTTATCTCACAGTAAAAGTATTTCGCAAACAAATTTTTTCCTGCGTCGGCCACTGTATTTATGCAAGCAGATCTTATGAAAAAATTTAGTGTATTTGTGGCCCACAAATAAATCTCCAAAGCCTATACAACATTTGCGAACACACGAAAATTCCACAACACTCAATGCCTTCGAACACTTTCCCTGTTCCTGTGTTGAAGCAAATCGCATAAATTTACACAAAATATTTTGCGTAAACAAAATTCACCCATTAATAACACATTTCTCACACCTTGCCGGGCGCAACCAATTCCACATTCAAGCGCAGGCAACTCCACAACCGCTAAGCTCCCCACCACTGTGGCACTCAAAGTCTGTTGCTTTGACGGAAAACGCATTTAAAGTAAAAAGTATCTATGTAAATAAAAAAACAAACCTTCTGAAATGCAAGTCAAGTCAAGCGCTATGACGGTGCTGACAATTTTATCAGAGGATTATTTTAGGCGACAATCGCGCGGCACATTCATTTTGAGGCAAGCAGCTGGAAATGGAGCTTTAGCAGGAGCACTTTTCGCGTTCAGCATTTCCGTTTGAGCGTGTTATGCTGCCTCACTGCGTCGCTGTATGTATGTTTTGCCAACTCATTGTGTTTATGCGTGCCCGGGCGCATTGCAATCGGTTGATATGCGTGATTTTGGTGTGATTTATGCGCTCGAGCTGGCTTGCGACGCTATGCTTTTACGTACGCGTGATCTCAATTGTTTACACATTTGTACATACATACATACAAACATTCATATGAATATGTATGTATGTATGTATGTATGTATGTATGTGCACATTTGCACGTACTTATGTCAACTGTTTTCATTGGTTGCGCATGCAAATAATTTGCAGCTCATTAATCTGTTCTGGGTGTTGGCGATGAAACGGTTGTTGGTTATGTGATGCTGATGCGGCTGGTATGTTGCTTTCTGAATCACTAAAATATTGTAGGCAATGTTTTTGCTGTCGCAGCAGTCGAAACCTTCTGTTTTTTCCTTCTACTTCGGACTGCTCGGCGCAAAGTTGAAATGTTTGCTTAATTTATTTTTTTTTTGAACGCAAAAGCCTTGGCAGCGGAGCGATTGTCAAGAAATTTTCTTTCCGCCCAATGAAGTGACAAATTTATGAGCTGATGACTGCAGCCTCACAGCTGCTTTGCTTGAAATAGATGGATGCTAAAAGAAATCAGCGAATTTATTTGCACATATAAATCAGAAATTCAGTATGTATACATATTCCGTTTAGCTGCCTATTCACTTAGGTGCATTTTCCGCTTACGTGCGCAATTTTGTCAAAATACTGCTTCATAAAATGGGTTTTTGTACGAAATTTCCACTTTTAACTGCATATCCGCGTAGCAACACTTTTCCACTTAACAACCTTGGTTTTTGAGTAAGTTTTCTTCGATTTGTACGAAAAATTCTACGCTTACCAGCACAAAAATTTTTTAAAGGTTAATTTTCAAAAAACAAAAATTTGACGAATTTATTTCAAGAGTCATTGGCGGCATTTGTTCACACACTTTGTATTTTCTTCCTTTATAAGCGAAGTATTGGTGTGTGTTTTCGACAGCAGTTTGATGAAGCCGGTAGGTTCTTCAGTGCTGTCTTTACAAATTGGCCAGATTCGACTTAAGCTTTTCTCACTCGATATTTGTATCATTTAAGGGAAATTTTATAAGACGACCGCCAAAATAGTATTGTTGTTAGAGTCAGTGTGCGTACTGTAAAGTTTTTTTTTTTGGGGTAGATAAGCCTTAAAAATTGTGGTCGATTCCAAAACAATGTGGTAGATTTACATATGCATATTTAATTATGCATTAGGGTGGGTCAATATGTATGGGATAATTTTTCGACTATGCGTATAGCACAGAAGGATTCTATGTGTAATTCTAAGAAAATTTGCCGAAGAAACCACGGGTATAAAATCAATTTGCAGTTTGGCAAATTATGGATAGATTTTCAGTAAAGATTTTTTTTACCCACAAATCTACGGAGGCTTTTCATATGGCCTAACATATACGTAAGTTTTTATTCAAATTCATTCATTTTCCGGTTTGTTTTTCATAAGAAGACTAAAAATTTACGCCTTGTTTTTTTTAATACGTATATCTTTTAATGCTTATATGCCTTTATACCAACACAGTAAATAGAAAAAACACAAACGGAAATTTACGACATCTGCAACACTTTTAATGCTGCCATTGTCAGCTGGCAAATGTTGTTTTTGACGAACATGTCGTTGTCATTTTGGTATCACTGGCTCGTTAATGCTTTGCTATTGTTAGTGTTTGTCAACGGCATTGCACTACGCGTTGATGTTGTTGTTTTTATTATTCTTTAAAAAAAAGTGGTGAAGAAAATCTGTTGGCAGCTACTATAAAAATGTTAACGCTGCATAAAAATGCGGGCTTTTTTTTGTGCAACCCAAGGGGGCTTTAAAACCAAAACAAAGCTATTATACGCGTATGTTCTTATGGTTCAAGTCGTTATCGTTGTCAATATGTTTATTTTGTACGGGCAGGCACTTTAACATAACGTGAAATATCCGATTTAAATTATGGCTGTGAACGTGCGCTTTTTTACCGCGTTGCTTTATCAGGAAATTGCGAATTACTATAAGCGTTGTTAGTTGATAAGTACATACATAACTATGTATTTATAGTTATACAGTTATACATATGGATGTATATAATTTTCTGGCCCTTGTGAAAGAATAAGAGAATTTTGTATTAAGTCAAGAAATGATAAATAACTAGGAGTGCCAGTTACTTTCGAAATTCGACCGTTTTTTCTATGTAGTTATTTGAGACCCTTGGATAGGTTTTCTAACTTAAATAGCTCGTCGTTTAACTTATGTATAAGGTACAAAATTACTTACTGAAAATTTCCTGCTTAAGAACTAAAACTTGACAACAATTTCTTATATGTATCTTTGAAGGACTTTTGTAGAAAATTGGAACTGACCGATTACATTCCAATTGTCGATAAATTTCGATTATTCGATTGATATCGATAATTCAAAGAAATTCAAAAACTCTAAAAATCGATAACTCAACAAAAATCGACAACTCGAATAATTTCGATAAGTTTCGTTAAATTTCGATAACTTTGCGTTCCGAGGCTCGATACATTTCGATAACTGAAAAATGTATACTATATCTCGATATAAATGGATACATAACTCGATATACTTTGTATACATATCTATATAAATTTCGATAACTCATAAGCATCATTTTTATAGCACCATATTTTTCGAAAGCTATCGACATATCTGGATAACTTGTTACTCTCTGGTAACACGATAAAATTCGATAAGCTTTGAAAAAGCATGAAAAAAATGGACAAATATCAGTAAACCATTAAATATCGATAACTCGACAAATTGAAAGAGCTCGATGCATTACGATAACTCCATAAATTTCTTTATATATATAAATAATAATAATTCAATAAATATCGATAACTTGACATATTTCATTAGCGTGACAAATTTCGATAGTCTCATAAGTTTTTATAGCTCCATAACTAGCCGTAAATTTCGACAACTTGTTTCCTGTGTCTATAAATATCGACAACTCAATAAACACTGATTACTTTGAATACGTTGCGATAGCTAAATAAACATGAATAAATCGTTTTCTATATCAGAATTTTACTGCATGGGTCAAATTTGAGCCGAAGAACTTTAACGTCGGTAATTTTGAAAATCGTATGAAGATTAAATGAATGAATACTTATGCCTTTATTGCACTATTTGATAGGTGTACGTCATACTAGAGCCAGAAATTGTTTTAAATAAACACAAAAACTTAAGAAGAACCAGCACTTTCAACTACTGCAGCTGCTTGAAATCTGTATACATATTTTTATGTACATACATATCTACATATGTAGAAGTTAACTTTCACTTTTTCACATTAAAATAACTTGCAGATAGATGTACGTAAATATGTACGTGCACATACATACATACAATATATATGTATGTATATACATGCATAATCGCGCCGGCATTGAAAATAAATCCAAAAGCTTATCCACATCAGCATCGAGGACTTTGAGCTCTTTATTATAGTTCATAAATCTCTTCCTAAAGACTTGCATTTTTTACTCGTAACATTTTGGAGCTTCAAGTGAAAGCCCTCGCCTTGGTTTATATTTATTACGAGTATTATTATAAATTTTCAATCCGCTTCAACAAGCAAGACAGTTTATAACCATTGTTGTAATATTGCAAATCATGCAAACCATAAAAGTATGTTACCGCATTCTTCCTTCTTATTCGCCAGAACANAACTTAAGAAGAACCAGCACTTTCAACTACTGCAGCTGCTTGAAATCTGTATACATATTTTTATGTACATACATATCTACATATGTAGAAGTTAACTTTCACTTTTTCACATTAAAATAACTTACAGATAGATGTACGTAAATATGTACGTGCATATACATACATACAATATATATGTATGTATATACATGCATAATCGCGCCGACATTGAAAATAAATCCAAAAGCTTATCCACATCAGCATCGAGGACTTTGAGCTCTTTATTATAGTTCATAAATCTCTTCCTAAAGACTTGCATTTTTTACTCGTAACATTTTGGAGCTTCAAGTGAAAGCCCTCGCCTTGGTTTATATTTACTACGAGTATTATTATAAATTTTCAATCCGCTTCAACAAGCAAGACAGTTTATAACCATTGTTGTAATATTGCAAATCATGCAAACCTTAAAAGTATGTTACCGCATTCTTCCTTCTTATTCGCCAGAACATTTTTTGCCTCCCTCCCGCAGATACACCTGAGCCTCAAACTCGTCAAAAATCATTTTCAATTTGCGTTTAAAATTTTCATTTACGTTTCATAACTCAGCTTTATATTATTAACCCTATTACGACATGCATACATACTAGAGGGCTGCATGAAAGCATTCAAAACGGCTTTTGAATTATTCATATACAAAACGAATTAATGATTTTGGCTTGACATTTTTTTGAATTTGAGTGAATAGCTGTTCTGATATTTGTGTAGACATCACAATATTCAAACAAATTGAAAATAAATTGAATTGAAATAAATGACAATTTTTTGTATGAATATCCAAAAATATTTTTTCTATGCACCTATTTACAAACAAACAATGTATGTATGTATGTATTGCTGCGTTCCTATTACATACGAAAAAACTTGTTTGTAGAAAAAAAATTTTACCGAAATGAGTTTGAATGATTTGAATGTTTTCCATTCATTCATTCACATTTTTCCATTTACAGGTAGAAAATATAAAACAAAATGTATATTCATAACTTACAAAATTCCAANCTATTTACAAACAAACAATGTATGTATGTATGTATTGCTGCGTTCCTATTACATACGAAAAAACTTGTTTGTAGAAAAAAAATTTTACCGAAATGAGTTTGAATGATTTGAATGTTTTCCATTCATTCATTCACATTTTTCCATTTGAAGGTAGAAATTATAAAACAAAATATATATTCATAACTTACAAAATTCCAAACGCTGAGTGTTTTGTATGTGAAGTAAAATATGCAAATCTACTCTACTCTGTTTAGCTAGAAGTTTGAATGAATTCATGCAACCCTCTAATACATACAATGTATGTAAATATGTAAGTATCTTGTTTGGCGTNAGCTAGAAGTTTGAATGAATTCATGCAGCCCTCTAATACATACAATGTATGTAAATATGTAAGTATCTTGTTTGGCGTCATTCAATGTTATACTTTCCCATATAAAACAAGTGGCAGGAGCAAGGAGTTGCCACTTGACTTTTGACCTCTCGCACTCCACATGGCATCCTAAACGCGTAGTTATTATTTTATTATTATTAATGGCCATTTGCCTTCAAAGTGTTTTGCAATTTATGATAATGAAGGCATTTATGGGTCACTTATAATTTCAAAAGCTGTGAGCAGACTCACACACACACACACGCAAATACATTCGTATGTATTCACAGCTTCTTATCCGCGCACTTGCTCAAGTGAATTTTGTTATCGAATGGAGATTGAAAATGTGACAGGATTACAAGCATTATTTTCGACATAAATACTACATATAAAGGAATGAAAAAGACTTTTGTTAAGTTTATCGTTCGTTTTCTTCAGCAGTCCAGGGGTTTCTTATGCTAGTTTGCATATATTGGTATGTAAGGGTATGTAAATATGTATGTGTGTGTATATGTGTATGCCTTTCAGCCGTAATTTCCCTGCAGAAAAATATATAAGTAGTTAATACTTGGCATGTAGTCCGGATAATGTTGGTACTTGTTCATTACCATTCGGTGTAGTTCAAAATTAATCGAGTAATGATCCTGAAATATTCCTGAACTAATCCCAAAGTGGTTATGAGAAAGTCATGTTCTGGTACCAGGGACCGAAAATAACTGGTCCACATTAAACACATTGTAACTTTTTCTGTCATTACCCATTTACTTTTTATTTTTTGAGATATATCGGTGAGAGAATGCTTTATGTGAGAAATGTTAAGCTTAATGACTATGAGAAATCTAATATTGAACGAAAATAAAAATTAACCGATGTTATTTGTGAAAAACTTTTTGTTGAAAAGGTCAGTTAGTAATGGCTGATTCTATTTGAATTGGTGAATTGGCTCAAAATTTGAAATCAAGTTTGATACGAGATTGCATATTTTTTAGAGCAAAAAAAAAACTTTCGCTGTGTTATGGGCCTCTGAAAATGTTAGGGCAAAGTGTGGTTTAAGAGAAAAACGGCTGACAATTTTTGAAGTGAAGCTTCTTTAGCGGCGGTTGGTTGGTTGGGAGTGAATTAGCAAATTCAAAGGAAATTGCACACGGAAATGGTGCAACGCAAAACCTGCAACGGAAATGGTTTGGGGCTGAAACAAGTGCTTCTTGTGTGTATGTATATGGTATAAATTTAATTTTATGAAGGGGAATATGTAGATGAAGAAAATTATAAACATAAAAGGAAAGACAAAGAGAAGCACAAGGATACCGATAAAAGTAAAGATGAAGATAGGGGAAGAAAGATTAAAATAAAGGTAATTAAAGAGGAAAGGATATAGAGAGAGACACAGAGACTCAATCTGGAAACTATTTTGGGATTTTAGAGATTTTCGGGATTCTCAGGACTTATCGATAAAATTATCGATACATAATTATTATGACAAGACGTAAATCCTTTGCGTCTTGAAATAAACGTCCCGCGAGATGAAAAATAGTTAAAGCCCCACAGAATTATTAAGAGAAGAAGTAAATAATATTCGTCCTAAAAGAAACGTCCCGAGAGACGAGAAAAGTAAAAATCCCATATAATTATTATGAAAAGACGTAAATAATTTCCATCTGAAAATAATCATCCCACGAGACGAAATCAGATAAATAAAAGAAACGAAAAAATTTCGCTTAAAACAAGGCGACATTTTTGATCTCAAATATTAGGATAATAATTATTTTTTTTTTGTCTCTGTTTTTGCTACATTGTTTTTAAATAGATTAAAAAATTAGTAAAGTAGAACATTATTTCAACAGCAAATATACATATCTAATCTTCGCCCACATCGAAACGTCTGGCACCATTTTCAAACTTGTGTCCTCTACTTTTTTCTCGCGCAACAATAAATCTAGTTCACAAGCACTTATTTAGATCTCAGTAAATGGACCACAACAGAACTCCGGCCTTTTTTTTTGAAAATTAATTGTTGTGCTCTTTTATTTAATTATTATAGTCATTAATGTAGTAAAAGTATCAACTCCGGCGTCTAAAAGCACGCCTTATTCTTTTGACTAAGTGTGACAGAGCACCACANGAAAATTAATTGTTGTGCTCTTTTATTTAATTATTATAGTCATTAATGTAGTAAAAGTATCAACTCCGCCGTCTAAAAGCACGCCTTATTCTTTTGACTAAGTGTGACAGAGCACCACAGTTTCGTTGCTAAGTTACATGCTATAACATTAAACTGATAAAGTGTGTATTTAATATGCGAACATATGCACAAATATATGTATATGCATGTGTATGCAAATATGTTTTTAAATATATATAAATGAGCATATGCTTAAGAAATACATACAAACACAGTATATCCATAAAGTTTAGGTACATGGCGGTTTTTGCAATACAAGCTACTGTTTTTTTATATATTACATTTTTCGCTAATTCTTTATAAAAAATATGGTAAATACTACAGACAATACAAATAAATGAAACTCATAAAATCTTTATTAAAACAGTCCACTTTTTTGTTACACTTCTTAGAANAATTTTTCGCTAATTCTTTATAAAAAAATATGGTAAATACTACAGACAATACAAATAAATGAAATTCATAAAATCTTTATTAAAACAGTCCACTTTTTTGTTACACTTCTTAGAAAAAAACGAGTACGCAGTTTTGTGACCCATTGAAGGAGTTGCTGATTTTTAATTCAGTGGGCTACAAAACTCTTAATTAAAATGTGCAATGTATTAATGAATATTGTCTTTAATTTTGCACAAAGTTTGGAATTCCTAGCCGCCGGGCTTCACTGCGTCTTAAAAGTATTTTTTGTGTTGTTAATCCCTCCCAAAACTCTTATGGCCTCATTAATAAAAAATAAAATGGATTTATTTTATAGGAATGTGTATTTAGAAAGAAGGTAATGTATCGGTTTTCTCCTGGAAATTTATTTTATAACTCGAGTCTACATATTGCGCACTTTCTTCAAATGGGTACTAATTCAATATTTACCTTGGAAAACCGCTGCAAATTATTTTCGACAGTAAACTTTCTAAAACCTCTTTGGTCTTTGGTTTGTACACGTATTGACATTTTTCGTTTATTTTATCAATTTAAATGAATCAAAATTTTCGCCAATTAAATTGCCTTACTTCTTTAGTTTTATACCAATATTGCAACATTTAATTTATCTTATCAATTTTATTAAATTAAAATTCTCAAACAGGTGGCAACCTCCCATAAAAATATTTTCAGCTCTAAGCCTTCTTAGCGCTCTTTCTTTTGACAGCCACACTGCAATTTTTCATTTATGATATCAATTTACTTAAACTGCAATTTTCATACATGTGGCAGCTCTCTCATTTTTTTCTGACCTCTAGCAGTACATCGTTAAAAACTGAATGCGATGCCATACATTAGTTTTCGAGTGATGCGCGTACAAACATACAAACGGAGAGAAAGACTGTCGCTATAATTAATACCACCCCCCACCTTTTAAGTTTTCTCTACTATCCATAATGTACAGACATCAGCCTTTTACAATTTTCTTATATTTATATAGAGATTAGCGAAAAATTAAATTTAAAAAAAAAACTTCCAAAAAAACTCGCTGTACTTAAACTTTATTGATTGACTGTAAAGCTACATTTGTGTATGGATAGAAGGGAAGGTAAACAGTATACACGTGTAGTATCTATACCCATACATAAACATATTAGAATTCCTTTCACTTAAATATTCATACACATACATATAGTACATATTTACATTTGAACTGGTAATAATATTACAACCCAATACAGCACACAGTAATTATAGTAACAGATGGCAACCGAAATGTTGAATGAATCCTTCGCTTAATTTTTCAACTTCACTATATGTAAGTGCTTTAATGGCGATAATTATGTATGCAATAAAATTTAACAAATGTGCATGAAAATTTCTATTAACTGGAAACTTAATACTGTGCCCATCAACTGAAATTAACAATGGATGCTTTCATACACATACATATGTATAATTAGATATTTGAGTGTGTAGTATTTAGCACAAAATATACTCGTACATTCCAAACAGGTTGTGAATCTGGTGGAATTTTTTTAAGTCATTGTATTTAACTGCCACTCATGTACTTATCCGACTGATTTTTTTTTAGTTCAATTTTCAGTACTTTTTTTCATTATCTCGTGAAAAATAACACAGCTGCTGGGGGGAAACAAAATGAGGTTAAGTTTTTTTTTTGTGTGTCAATTTATATAAAACATACATCTGTAAATACATGGATATGTACATATGGATGTACTTACATATATCTCAAAGCATCAGCAGATTTTAGTGAACTACCGAACTTCGGCGTCGGCCATGTTCAATTCATTAAGTGACTTAAGGAGTGAGTTTGTAAATAAGTGAGTGAGTAAGAAGGCGTCTGAGTTTTTTTCATTTATTAACGCATTTTAGATAGTGGACAGAACCGTTCGAACCAGGGAACGGGTTTTATGGAAATTTTCTTTTTTCTGCTAAAGAGATAGAGTATATTCGATTTAGAACGTCCACGTTTTAGTTTTTTTTTCAAATTTTTTACCCGCCCCTTTCTCGAGATATTTCGCGCGTTTAATAATATACAGAAGTATTTCAAAATTTAAATTTTGTGGGAAAACCATAACTTCGCCATATTTGGAAAGTTTAGCCATCTGTTAAGCTAAACAAGTTCTACTTATCAAGCTTATTAATTGTATGAGGAAATCTCTAAAAACGTAAATATTGAGTTACATCTCTATATTATTAAACGTGCAATTTGGAAAACTATTAAATCGATTTTCTTTTGTTTTTATGCTGTAAAGTTTTTGAAAATGTTTCAATCAAGCTCAAGTTTCATTTTGGTATGGAACGCCCCAGATATAGATTTGTAAGCTATAAGTAAAGTTTGCTAACATCTTAAAGAGGTCTTAGTTTTGTTTTGTTTTTTGCAAGTGTTCATACATACATCAATATCTTTTGTAGCACTTGTTTTTAGATTCTTGAGCTTCTTCAGATAATTCCCCTTTGGTATTCTATTAAATATTTTCCATTTACCAAATTTTATATACAGTGGAAGTTAGTTCCGTTTAAGAATACTTATGAAGCAGCAGTTCGCCAGTTTTATATGCATATTCACCAAATTCGGTTCGATCCGTTGACGTCATAAGTTTTTAGGCTTTTCTTCGTCAAAAAAATTTATACTCGCTAGCCAGTTTTCAACAATTGACGACTTGCTATTTTTTTTTTTTTTTGATGCAAATTAAATTAATTTTTCCCTCCAGGCCCCCGTTTTCTCCTTCAAAGTGTATTTTGTTCCTTTATTCTTTCATAATAGCCGCAACGAAATCGATTCGAACTCGTCCTCTTTCTGTGGTAAATAGGATATATGTATAAATAGTATATATATGCATGCATATATATGTATTTATGTATTACACGTTTTTCATGTGTCAAAAACTTATTGGCATTTTAAATAAGCACTAATGGCGAAAAAGTGTTCACAATGTCAGTCAGCATATGTGACATGCTTGCCACTTTTTCTCGCTAACAACAACAAACAAAAACAACAAGTTTACGATAGAAACCCTTTTATTGCACACGCAATCTAACCAATATGTCCGCATGCAGCAGAACCAAAACTGAAATGAATTTTGGATGACCTAAAATACCAAAACGACATATACATATCTATTAGTCATTAGCCAAAATGAATGGGGTTATATACATACATACATAGAGTGTGTAAAGTGTACCCTATTTACAATAAAAGCAATTATGCAAAGTGAGTGGCATATAAAGCATTTCTTTGCCTTCGATGTGACCATAGCTATGTATAAATGTATGTATGTAAATATGTACGTTAAATAAATAAATAATGAATTTGTTCGGAGCAAAATTTTCCAAGAATGTTTATAGAAAATTCAAATTCTACGATTAATTCTAAGCAAAATAGCGAACAAACTATATATACCAAAAATTAAGTTTTACCCTCCCAATTTTCAAAATGAAAAGCACTATATTGTAACTTTTTTGGTCGAAATTTATTTTCATTGTACCAAAAAATTTTTTAAGAAATAAACAAGCATAACGGTTTTGTAAAGTGGTTTCTTAAATATGAAGAAAAAAAAATTTTGTGGATTAAAAATTAAATTTTATTCAGAAAAATTATAATACACTGATTTTTTTTCTTAAATTGGGAGGGTCAAACCAATTTTTGCTTAGAATCGGACGTAAAATTCGAAATTAAATTATTCCGGCCTAATGTACCCAATTACTTTGAACGCATGGAAACGTAAAAAATGGCTAAAAAATTTAAATTTTGTCAGCAAAAAGAATTAATTTATATATTTACATACATATATACATAAATGCATTTCTGTTATTTAGCTTGAATTGTAAAATACAGTGCAGCATTGTTTTTTTACGTACTACAAACATACATATGTGAACTGTAATCAATATATCTGCTCTTCTTCATTTGCAATGAATGAGTTTATTGAAGTACCAAAATTTCAAATATAATAATCAAAATCACGCTTACATTAAAGTAATTAATTTTCGATAAACGAAGCAANAGTATCTGCTCTTCTTCATTTGCAATGAATGAGTTTATTGAAGTACCAAAATTTCAAAATTATCAAAATCACGCTTACATTAAAGTAATTAATTTTCGATAAACGAAGCAAAAGACAATACCTCAATTGAAAATACGAAAAATATACGCTTATCTACATTTCCGTTACGATTTTCTAATTTCCATTACGCTCAAATCCGCCTTTCTCTTACACACGAAAAAGCATTTCAATTAAGTGCAATTTTCTATAATACATACAAAAAATTTTGCTCATACACTCATACACAAGCGTATCGGAATCTAAACAAATACCAGCGAGTTCCATTTGAAAGCAACATAACAATACCGTTCATAAATACCCTGTAGGAAATGGAACTAGTTGACAGTGAATTGAGAGTACTACGAGTTTGCTTTTTAGCGGAATAAGGTCGTCTTCTACCTTTTTCCAATTCCATCGGAGAGACGCAAGGCATCAGATTTTTTTTAAATTACGAGTTTGCTTTTTAGCGGAATAAGGTCGTCTTCTACCTTTTTCCAATTCTATCGGAGAGATGCAAGGCTTCAGATTTTTTTTAAATTAATTTATTTTTATGTTCTTTCAAAAAGAGAAATATGTATTTTTTCATTTAATTCAATTTTTATAAACTTGTTTTATGTATTCTTTTTAATTATATTTTTTTAATTAAATTTTCTTTTAATTTTTAGAATTCATAAGATATTCATTTTTAATTTCAGTGATTTTATTTTAACGTGTTGTAAGTATTTTTAAACTTATTTTGTTTTTATAGTTTTAAAGTTTTACTTTTTTAGTTTTTAATAATAATATTTTTTTAGTTTCATTTAATTTGTAGAAACTTATATTATTTATTTTTTTTTTATTAAATTTTCTTAAAACTTTTAGATCATACTGTTTTAAACGAAAACTCTTTTTAAAATTTACTTTAATTTTTATAAACTTGTTTTATTCTTTTCTTCAAAAAAAGAGGAAGTTTATGTATGTAACCGGATAACTTTAGTTTATGTGAACCGTTTTCGATAATTTTTTTTATCGGAAAATCCTTTTTTCAGAAATGTGGTACCCCAAGGATGGTCCCACAGTAATTTTGTTTNTTTCGATAATTTTTTTTATCGGAAAATCCTTTTTTTCAGAAATGTGGTACCCCAAGGATGGTCCCACAGTAATTTTGTTTAGTTTCGATCATTGGACCATGATTTAATTTTTAGATTTTTTAAGAAAGATATACATATATACTTTTTCATTTTGTTAAATTTTTAGAAGCATATTAATTAATTTTTCTTATTTTTTAATTGGATTTTTTTGTGTATTTTCTTGCAGTTTGTAGCTTTTATTGTTTTAAAGCGTGCAATATACATAAATATATTTTTTTATTTAATTAAATGTTTCTAAAACTTTTCGCAAAAAAATTTAGCCTTTCCAACGTCAGATAAAAAGCGTTCAAAATAGTTGCCAGAGTTGACAATTTTCTTACGAAAGACTGTGGTGAGTAGTTTCCCTATGCCACTTAAAATAAAGGTTCTGAACATTTCAGTCTATTATCTTTTTGTTATTTTTGTTTATGATACAGGGTCTCCTAGACCACCCGTCCACCCCCTATAAAATGACAGAAAACATGGCCCTCTGCTGGTCTATTGTGTATCGGTTCCCTCCGCAACTATAGAAAGTCAGTTCTTGAAGATGCACGCTGCCTCTTTTGATTGCAGCTTTTCGACGTCAAGCGGCGCTTGTATTGTCAGTCTCACACCCTTTACCACACAGAGGATGGTTCCAAAAAGCTGGCGAGTCAATATTCGGTGCTAGGATCGTACGTACGTTTAAAACACTGTAGACATGTTATCGATCTATCAGAACATAAACGATGTGACTACTGGTTTTTCCAGCTTCAAACAGCTATGTTGCGTGATGGATGCTCTAATGGTGAAATCTAGTGCGCCGGGAATGTGGGTTAGCGTCCGAACGTTGTCGAACGTTTTCGCCAGGAGCCTAAATATTTTGACGGTGGGACCAAAGACCTCCACCCATCCTGACAATGAAATCGCTAACCATTATTTGTAGGTCGGGAAGGTGCAGCACTCATAGGTGTTCCAAGTGGTCATAGAAAAGGTCTTTGGTTACCTCGTCTTTCTGATACAATAAAGGCATGTATTTGCTCTTACGTAGCCTACTTATATACGTATGTATGTAGATACCTTTACGCGTCTTTACTTCTCATTAATAGCGAGTCGTTATTGCAATTTTTTACAGTATTGCAACTTCGATGTTTTTCACTACATTTCAATCTTTCTTTTGTTTCTTTATGCGAACTTTCCAGCTTCTACTGCTTTTTGTATTTTTATTTGTTTCTTTATTTACTTTGTTTTAATCGCTTTGTTCAACTTTAAGTTTTACTGCTTTATTCATTGCCTTTGCCCAAAGCACAAACGCGCATGTAATTATTCAGTACAAATATACTATGTATATGTTTGTAAGTATACATATGTACATGAGTATGTACATTAGGCTCGATCTGCCTTAACAACAGTCAAAGCTGGACTTTGGTAATAACTCTTCTATTTTCAACTCGATTTCAAAGTGTGACACACCTTTGTAAAGCTATTTAAAAAAAAAAAAAGTTGCCTGTGAATTCGACACGCGACTTAATCTGAATCTCAATCTAAGTCTTAACCTTCATCTTAATCTTATTTTTTATTTTTATATTCATCTCAACTTAATCATAAATTTAATTTCAATTTTAAATTTTAGTTTTAATCTTGACCGTAAACTTATTTTTAATTTTAATCTTAAGCTTAATCTTAATGTAGTCTCAATCTTAAACTTAATCTTAATTATATTTTTAATAGTAAAATTAATCAAAATTTTAATCTTAGTCTTAATCTTATCTTAAACATAATTTTAATTTTAATCTTAACTTTAATCTTAATATTAATCTTAGTCTTAATCTCAAACTTAATCATAGACTTAAGCTTAATCATAATCATAACCTTACCCTTAATTTTAATTTTAATATTAATCTTAGTCTTAATCTCAATCTTATTAATGTTAACTTTGGTCTTGTTTTTAATTTCAACCGTAACCTTAATCCATATCTTAATTTTAATCTTAATCTTAATTTTAATCTTAATTTAAATCGTAAGTTTATCTTAATCTTTAGAGCAACGAAGTGTATTGCATGAAGTCAAATTCCTATTAAAATAAGCTTAAGAGTATTTGCAACTTTGTAATGCAAATTTTTTCCGCTCAAAACATCCAAGTGTCGACCGACCCGGTCTAATGCGAACTACATGTGTGTGCAGTAAACCATTTCACCAATACTCCATACTCACACAGCTACTTACATGGTCGAGTATTTGCCGGTTGTGTGTCATTAGAAGCGAGAAAAATAATAATTACTCGCTTCCTTTGGTCGCCCAACCGGCTAACCCTCTTGACCTTGTGCATTGCAAGAGATTTCATAGCACATTCGTACATACATATGTATGTATACTATACGTGTATGAATTCTTGCAACTAAGCAATTCTCGTTTATCTTTGCACACATGTGCTTCAAGTATGAGTGCATTAGGGTGATTCTTAAAATGTCAAAATCGAAATCTTGTATGAGACAACCATTCATTTCGTTCTGCAGACATTGAAAAAAGTTTAAAATTTTTAAATAAATTTTAAGTGTCGCTACCAGGGTTGGAAAATATTAAAATCGACAAATTTGTTATATTTAGTTACCATTGAAAAATTAAAAAAGTAGTTAAACTTAAATGTTTTCAATCCACCTGATTTCAAACCCCTAAAACTTATTTTAAAATTTTGTAATGGCTCTTTTACGCTGTCTGGATGTCTTTAATTTGTACGCATGTAGAAGGAAATGAAGCGGTGTCCTATACAAAATTTATATTTTGACATTTTAAGCAGTACCCTAATTTACATTCATATGAACTCGTGTGCATATGTTTGCTTGCTCTAATAATCCGCCATCCTTTTTAGACAAGTTAAGTTGTTGTTCGTTAGTGTATTTCCTCTTTTCCTCGCTGCACTGTTTGTGTTATTATAAGCGTTTTATCTCTTTTTTCTTATTTTGATTTTATTGCAGCATCCAAGTGTCGTCTAATTAGCAGGATTACAATTGAATCATTATACGAATAAAACGTTTCGCTGCGACTCACCACACAAACAATGGCAGCCAGAATAAAAAGGATATCCTGCAATTTCACAGATTGGCTATTCTTTGCCAGCGGAAAATTGTCAATTCATAGCGTATCTGTGTACTTGTATGCATGTATATGTTGCAACTAATAAGAGTGGTTATCAATAGCATTTATTTAAAAAAGAAATATTCACACATACATATGTTTTGGAAATGCATGTAAGCGCTGTGATAACTGGTACCCAGTAACTTGCACTTGTGAGTATTATTTTAAGTATATGTACATGTATGTGTGATGATATAAAATTCAATAGTTTACTTAAGTATTTAGGGAATTTAAAATTAATTACAAACATTTTATTGCAAAATTCTACTAAGGTGCTTATCTAAAAAAAAATTAATATTTTTTTTTTTTTTGTACGCGTTAGTTGTTTTGCTTTTTCTTTCAGAATGTCATGGTCGCAGCAAAAACAGGTGAATTCCGCTTACTTTTCCGACTTTTTTGAAGAAAATTTTTTTTCTGGGTAATTTTGCCGAACTTTCTTTTCTTTTTGAGGAACTCTAGAATCGTTAAAGAGCTACCTGAAAAGAGCTTTTTGAAAAAAAAAGTTTCTTTCAGCATAATTTTGCAGAACTGTGTTTTTCTTTTTTAGGAGCTCTAGAGCTATTGAAAAGCCACTCAAAACAGTTTTCATTCTTATTTTTTCAACAATTTTACTTTTTCGACTTTTGAAAAAAAAATGTTTTTTTTTGCATACCTTTCTTTTCTCTTCTGAGGAACTCTAGAACTATTGAAGAGCTACTCCAACCAGTTTTCATTTTTATTTTTTTCAAAAATTTTAATTATTCAACTTTTTGAAAAAAATGTTTTTTGACATAATTTTGCAGAACTTTCTTTTTCCTTTTCAGAAACTCCAGGACTTTTGAAGAGCTACTCAGAGCAGTTTAACCTTTTTTTTTAGTTAGACTTTTTCGACATTAAAAAAAAAAAATGTTTTTTCGGCTTAAGTTTGCAGATTTTATTTTTCGCAGGAACTCTAGAACTACATATTAAAAAGCAACTCAGAACAATTTTTTATTTACGTGTTTGCCACACAATTTAAAACTTTTTTTTTTTTTGTAATCATATCCAGATTTTCTTCTTTCCTTTTCAAAAACTCAGGAACTATCCGAAGGCTGCTCAGAACAACTTTTTTTTGTCGTTTTGCATCATGCCGTATGCCAACTTCGCAGACGTAACTTTTAGCTACTTGAAACTTACACATTATTACGCTAAAATTTAATGGACTATAAACACTTCTGAGAAATAAGTTAGGTTAGATCTACAAACTGGGCAATTTCATAAGCATTCACAATGAGCAAATCTGCCGCCGAGTCGAAGTACGAGTCATTCATATGCGCCTTCCTAACCTAACCTGGCCTAACCTAAATAAGTTTATATATTAAAGTAATCAACGACTCGATCTAAAAGCGTATCTGTAAACCGAACTCAACACAAATGTACCCAAAAGAATTTTATGAAAAATTTTCGTTCGTACACTCTATACCTACTACTCAATTAAAATTCACTTTTGCGCAACAAATCAATTACTCCCGAAAATTTCGAGTAATCCTCGAACCACAAAAATTATTATCCAAAATATTCTAACAAAGAAAATAAACTTCAGTGAATATAAATGCATACATAAATATTGCTGTCATCATTGTGAACGGCAGCATATCAACGCCCAAAGTCGCCAAACTTAATCACCGCCAACAGCAACAACACGCCACCAACCACCAACACCATTCCAACATCACCTGTCAGCGAGCGTCACGACTGATTACCAATATTTTTTGGCTACGTCAACCGAAAACAAGCTATGAAATTTAATTAATTGAAATTCAACAACTACATACATACATACATACATTCAAACACCACAACTCATGACTAGGTTGCGCGCCAAAAGTATGCAATTATGTGCTGTCAATAACAAAACGACGCGCAAGAAACGATATACGTATGTATGTATGTATGTACCTAATATTTTATTCATTTCTTAATAATTTTCACTGAAAATGACAGTACAAAAGTTTGTCGCTGAACATTAATAAATATATAAATGTCGTACTGCTTTTGTTGTTAACACAATTACATATATATGTATGGATGTGTGTATACTTGTGTGTATACATACTGAGAGGGCAATTCTGGCAAACTTCTTTTAACTCACCACAGTCTTTCGAAAGACAAAAGTCTGGCAACTATCTTCAAAGATATGTACTCTCTTTCGAAAGACTAATTGAAAGACCTGCTAACGAGAAGGTTTTTTAAAAATTAAATTAGATAAAGATATATTAGTCTAAGAAGCGACAAGATCACGACCTTCACCCATCTGTTCAATGGATGAAATCTATTTTGTATGAAATTTAACGTGTTAACAACTATTTCGTTGCTGAAAAAATCGAGCTGAGGATATTTTTAATTAAATACCCAAAAATTATTATAAGTTTTTTTGTAATAATTTGTTTAATGAATAAAATAAAATGAGTTCCTAAAAATTAAATAAATAAAAAAAAATTCCTCAAAACATTAACATCTAGAAATTAAAAAAAAATTAAATAGAGAAAGAAAAATATACATACAATAAGTTTCCAAAAATTAGATGAAATTCTAAAAAATCAAACTTAAAAATTAAAACTAAAAAGAAAAAATTATTAATGTAAAATAACACAAAAAATCAGCTGCCCGAGGATTCGAATCCGGGTCTCTCGAATGGCACGCCCATGCTTTTCTAACTCGGCCATTGTGACTGTTAGAGGGACACGGGCAAAATGATATACATACAAGTGCTTTCGCTCAAAATAGCTTTTCACCACAAGTGGCAAATGAGAGAGCTTTTTTGTAAGTTTTTTTTTTGTAAGACTTTTTTGCTTGAATAACAAAACTCTTTTAAACTATCTTGCCATCTGTCTTTCATTTGTTTTGTGAGACTAAAAAAAGGTCTCTTGATTGACTTAGATCAGAATAGGTCTTCAGTCGTGTACATAAGTAGCTAAAGCGACTATTTGTAAGTTTTGGTCCCATAATATCATCGGTAAAAGTATGGATAAAGGAAAGAAAGTTATGTCAAAATATGACAACAAATTACCAGCTCAGCCTTTACGAAACACTTTTTACAATTTTAGCCAGAATTGCCCTTTAAGTATAGGCATTACATCTGNCATATCATCGGTAAAAGTATGGATAAAGGAAAGAAAGTTATGTCAAAATATGACAACAAATTACCAGCTCAGCCTTTACGAAACAGTTTTTACAATTTTAGCCAGAATTGCCCTTTAAGTATAGGCATTACATCTGGTGCTTTGTGTGGCTGACGGTTCGTGTGAAAAATAATCCAATATTTTTTGCCGAGCAATACATAAGCGCACCTACACACGCATACACCAACGTATATTGCCGCCCCTCCTGTCACTTTGCTTTATTCATTAACCTAGAAAATTCATTAACTTAATTGAAAATTAATTTTGACATTAGCTAATATCTAAAAAAAAAATAATAAAATAACAAAAGTAGTAGTACTGAGAAGTGTGAAGTGATCTATGCTCCATGGTTCATCTATTATGTCTGTGAAAAATTTATGTAGGCACTTTGATGACTTATGACATTTTCTTTACTACAAAAAATATTACCTTGTCGTGGCTCTATTCTTAGTACATATTTGTGCGAAATGGGCGAAATGAGAAATTAAAAATTTTCATTAGAAAAGAAAATGGTATTACTTTTCTTCAAAATCGAAAATCTCTTCATTCGTCCATCTGTATAAATGCAGCCAAAGTCTAATTGTTGGCAAACACTTGCTTCATTAATTTCAAATTAAGCAACTTTCGCGTACAGCAGTTAGTTTTTAAACAATTTTTATTTAAGTTTGCGCTTTAATTTACATATTTTACTTTGATTTTCATTTGCATTCGATTGCATTTACTTTTTTGGTTTTCCCGCTGATTTCTGTATCTGAACATTTCCTTTTTATTTTTGTGCGCCGCATGCATTTGCTGCATATTCTAATCAATTCCTGCTTTACAACCAACCTCTGTTGACTTGACTGCTTCGTGTTGCAGCTGCTGCGTTTGATGAAATTTAAATAAAAAATGAAAGAAATGGAAACTTTAGTTAGTCATGTCCGGGGTTGCCACTTTTTTAAATTGTTACCAAAATTGGTAGAAAAAAATTGGGTAAAAAGGTAAATTTTTGTTCGCTTTGATTGATTTTTGTTAAAGTATTGTCTTTGAAAAACAAATAAAACTTTTCGTTCCCGCTATATTTTTCGAAGAAGTTTTCTTTATATTATCAATTGCTTTCGAAAAGTGTAGTCTACTCTATTGCATTAATTTCCGAATGCTTATGTGCGAACATATCGTGCTCCATTCAAAACTTATTTTACTAAAATCCTGAGCTTACACTCAGAAAAAAGCCGAGTATATTCCTTTCAACACATGATTTGATAACTATAACCAAATCATGAGTTGAGAAAAACATATTTAATTAAAATGAAAATGGACAGGTATGTAACTACATACTATGATGTGAAAAAATTAATTAATTAATGGTAATTTTCAAATGAAAAAAAAAAATCACAAAAGACCGGCGGGAAAAAGTGTTTAAAAGTCAACAGCAATTTTTAGTTGCATATTGTTGGTTATACTAAAATTCTATGGACTAAAATCTGAAACCCCAAAATTGTTTGAAAAATTCAGAGTAAAAATTTCGAAATTTAGACAAAAAATTTTCGAATTTTTCTAAATGTATATAGATTGAATGCTTAATGTTGATGGGTTTGGTTAAAGCGCAAACGATATCGTTATACAAAAAAAAAAAACAAAAAATTGCAAAAAAATCTTTACTTGAAAAACATCATGAAAAACTCCAATTCAAGGTTTTTCAAATGAAGTTTCGTTGTTGCCTTTAGTTCCACCACACTTAATATGATCTCAAATACCATGTTATTAGTTAAATAAAAAGTTCCTTAGTAAAAATTTTAATTTTTATTGAAAGAACTAAAAAAATAGAACAAAGCTATAGTTTTTATTCAAATAACCGAAAAAAGTTATAGGTAGATATTTTCCAGGTTTGGTAGATTATTTTCAGGTGGATGGTAAGTATTTTTTTTCGTCAGTGGCAACCCTGGTCGTGTCTTCTATGTATTTATATATGTACGTACATATTTTTTTTATTGCTTTCTCAGCAAATCTTGCATGCGCTGCATTCTAAATGTTCAAGGACAACTGTACGACTGTTTCAATAAATCGAGAAAGTTTAGTTTGTTAGGAAATACAAAGTAATCGCGAGTACTCAGTGACTTAATTTCTTTTACTCTTTTGAACACTTTGCCTATTACGGTCAACTATGATTGCGTAACTCAATTCGAATTGAGGTGGGTATAGCTAGTGTGTGAACACTATGGGCCTAAAGCATAAAAAACGATGTTAACTTGAAAGTTCAATAAATTACTTCCCACGCTGCGCGGTAGCTCAGATATCGCGTTTAGAGATCTGCGACAGCCCGTTGCGGTTCTTGAACTTCACGTGAGCGCAATCTTGTCGTTAGTCTTTCGTAAACGTGTTCGTCTTCGCCTTCTTATTTGTGTATGTATTACTATTCCTATTACTCTTCATATTCGTTTTCGTATTGGCATTCGTCTTCGTATTCGTGATCGTATTCATATTTGTCTTGGTATTTTTATTTGTCTTCGTATTCGTATTTGTCTTGGTATTTTTATTTGTCCCCGTGTTCCTATCTATTCGTGTTTGTGTTTGTATTTTATCATCGCCTACGTATTCGTATTGGCCTATGCATTTGTCTTACTAATTGTCTTCGTATTAATATTTGTCTTGATATCTGTTTTCATATTCGTACCCGTATTCGCCTTAGTGCTCGCATGCGTGTTTTCGTTTAGGCCTTCCTATGACATATTAAAACTAAGAAAACTTTAACTTGAATAAATAAACAAATTATTAGTTTGTACCACTGTGCACGTGTTATAATAATACATTCCTTTTTACATTTTCCTTCCACTCCAAATCCTAACTACTCACTTTCCTTAGAAATTTTTCCAAGTTTTGTTATTTACGCTTATTCAACGGTACTAGTTTCACAGCACTATCCATGAACAATGAAAATAATAATAAAAAAAAAAACTCTTTGCAACTTAAAATTGCTCAAGACAATCGCAAAAGCTGCACTTAAGCTACATTAATTTGTTTGCGGCAAATATGAAAATATTGTGAAAACTGTGAAATAAATAAGTAAGGAAAAAGTTGCAAACCTTGGCAAGGCCACAGCTGCGTTTATTGAATTTAAAATGAAGCCAACTTTCAGGCGCTAAGTAAGTGTATGCACTCTGGTCACTTGGCTGGCAAACTCAAATTCTCTTACAAATTTTTACTAAAGTAGTTAGAAGCTCTCGCTGTACACAGTCTTGTCATACATTGTTAATACAAATTTTCGGAACAAATATTTTTGCAAAATATTGTGGCAAATTTAGCGTGAAAGATTTTTACGTAGGCATATTAAATGGAATATTTTTGAAGAGAAACTTTTTTGCCGGCGGTTGGGAGTTAATTGGCAAATGCAACGGAAATGGTTTGTACGGAAAAAAGTGCTTCTTAAATGTATTAATTTAACAACAACGTGCTAATAAGCGGTTTAAGAATAAGATAAGATAAGAGAATGCAAGTAAAAGTGAGTAAATAAATAGATAAAAAATGGTAAAGGCAAAGGCTAAAATAAAAACGAATAAAAAGCTGCGTCAGGCTAAAGGAAAAAGTTTAAACACTTTACTTATAAACGTGAACGTGAATATTTTGATGGAGAAAAGACATATAGAAACATATGTAAATAAAGGCAAAAATATGCATAGGTAAAAATAAGGCAAAAATGAGGATAACAGTAAAGATAAAGTAAAAGATTAAGATAGATTAACTATAAACCAAAGAATACAGGGAGAGAACTCACAACTCATATACTCACCACACTTGAATTCACCCAACTCTCACTCACTATACCTTTTTAAAACTCACCACACCTAATTTCACCATATGACATGACATGAAATCGTATGCCATCAAACGACATAATATTACATCCCATGACATAACGTCACATATGATATGACAACATTGGGGGGAACATTTTAATTCATGGAAAAAGTGTGTCAAATTTCACTTGAGGTAGCAACTTTAGCTGTGTGTTAAGCTTGAAGTATCATGTGATTTGAGTTGGCCTATCAGTTTTTCGAATTCACTGAATTTTAAAAATTTTGAAATTACATACATACTTAAATTTCAATTTTAACTCTTTTTGTTGTATTTTCGAATTTGTATTATGTTACACAATTGAAAGTTACAGCAAGTTTGAATATCTTCAAAGGTTTAGACACCAACGAAAATTCCATAATTTTGAATTTTATAAAATTATTAAATTTCTTTAGATTTCTTATTTTTAGGATAATTTCCAATATTTAAAAAACTATGAAAATCAGAATATTTTAAAATGTGCAAAATTATTAAGATTTTAGAAATTTTTATATTTTCCAAAATTTTGAGAACTTTATTTATTCTAAAATCCATCCTTAAAAATAAAAATGTGAAACATCACAAATTATCGAAAAATTCGAATGTTCATGGTACTTGTGTATAAAAAATAGAAAATTCATAGAATTCTAATATACTCGTATATTAACGTTTTTGAAAAATTCAAGTTTGAGAATTTTAAATTTTTTGAAAATTTTGAAAACATTAACGTCCAAAAATTTTTTTAATCTTCAAGAATTACGAAAATTTTTAAAATTTCAAAAACGACGAAATATGAAAATGTTTTCAACATCCGAAAACTTTTAATTTCGTTTGATCAATTTTGTATATTCGACACTTTTACTTAGAAAAAATTTGTTAGAATTCCTACAATTCTCAAAATTTTTTAAAAATAAAAAATTTCTAGTAATCTAGTATTCATCATTATATTAAATTATTGTGATTTACTAAAATTTCTCAAATTCACAAAATTTTTAATGTTTAGAAAATTTTGGATTTCCACTCAAGTTATTTAAAATGGAAAACTTCAAGAAATTCAAGGCTATCAAAACTCTAAAAATTTTAAATTGCAGTGATTTTTAAATTTATATACACGATATATGTTGAAAAAATTTTTTATAACACTAAATATACGCAAAAAAATTTATTCCAGTAATATTTCCCTTACCGCACAGTGTTAAATATATACATAAACATATATCTGAATGCCCAGTTATAATTTAAAAATTCACAGTAAAAATTAAAATTTATTAAATATATCAATATTTTATTTTTGTTTGTATATTACGACCAAGGACATATTTAATGCTTAAATACTTGTCAGCTCTTATCATAATTGCATCGTAAATTCTTTTTATATTGATCCTCTTTACTCATTAGCAGCCGAAGTGCTGTTGCAAATCCAGCCGACTGTCACTCGCCGACAAAATATTCAATCATAATTTTATTCAATTATAGTTAGTTTGCACTGCCCGTATGCAAATGTACTTATTTATATATACACATCAATACTTTTGCGACAGCAAAAACAACTTTAAAAGCTTACAACAATCCGTACTCACATGAAAAAATTGCTTTTATGGTTTCATTATTGTGAGTATAACATTTTGGCTATGGACATATGTACGTTTGGATTTTAAAATTTTAGTATACATATTCTGATAACCCAGTGGAATTTTGAAAAAGTTTAAAAATCTAGTTAACTTTCAGCCTTACTTTCAAATGTGCAGTTTTCACACGACTTATAAAATCTTTCACCACGGACCATTTTTATCACTTTGCCCATCCTGTTTTAGTTCGTTTAAGATAAAACCTTGCCGTCCCACTAAAGTTTAAATTTCTTTTTAGTCAGTTTGGCTTATAAGACTAAAAATGGTTAGGGATGGGAATATACCCGCAATAAGGTTTGCTTGTCATAAAATGCAACCTTAATACTTATTTTCGTGTGATTGTCCTAAATATTAGGAAAAAGAAGAATTTCAGGGAGAACACTACCTAAAACCTAAATTTACCGAGATAAGGGTTGTGACCCTCTCTGTGCTTCGGAGGATTAATTTACTTGGAAATCTTGTGCTGGCTAGACACTCAAATCTGCGAACAAGAGAGAAAGGAAGTATGGGAACCACAATTTCTAGATAAAACTGGTTTGTTGAAGACTGAAGGAAGGCATAAAATATGCAAACTGCCCATTCCGGATGGAATCCTGTTTATTTAACATACTCAAAAAATGAGCTGGACTTTTGTTGGCGATCTTGAAAAAGAGTTTACTAATTCATTAAACCAGTCAATGTAGTCTTTATCCCTAAAGTTAGTAGGAACGACTGCGCTAGGTAGCCCTAAAAGCTTCAGGCCTACTAGTTTATCTGTGTGAAAAGACTATGTAGTTCAGTTGCTCATTTGTAGGTCGGCGGACAATCCTTTCGGATAGCGCGGGTTCGTGGCTTTTTTAAGCTTCAGTGATTAACCAAATGCAAAGGGATCCTCATCAATTTTCAGCAAAAGCATATTTTCTCATATTTCCATAGTAACTTGATTAACCACCCTACATAAATTTTGGTGAACGTTCGAAACTGTCCTTCGATATCCAATATTCATATCGAACTAAAAACGAACTCATAACCAACCTTAGTTTTCCAACGTTCATAGTATATTGGAAATACACTCGAGATGGTTTCGAAAAAAAATGGAAACCCTAGCAACAAGAGTAAGTGAAATCCAGCTCAATCTCGAAGAGAAATATTAGGCAATCATTCTCTCTCGTCAAAATGTCAATTCGATAATGGGCTGGATTTCGATTTCTAAACGAAGGAAAAATACATTAAATAACGACGGTTTCGTTTTGCTGGAGAATGGCCTAGTTCTCGAATCGAATACTAACCTATTGCACATCCATTATAGAAGGTGAGGCTGGAAAACAAGATTTGACAATTTTGTAACTAGTTTCACTTTTAAAAATACCTTAATACCCATGTTTGTATATAATACTTATTTTCACATTTTGTATACATGCATATGCAAGTAGATATGTGTCTTTCTTACTTACATATACATATACTTAATTCCTACATGATCCTGGTCTCATGTGGGCGTTTATGTGGTGCCATGTGAATAAATCAATTTTGTTACGATTCTCAATTGACAGTTGGCATATGTTGGTGTAATGTTTACAGCTTTGACACAAACAATTCGAACAGTCATTGTGGAAAGAATGATATTCAAAGTACAAATACAGTGGTGGGCATATGAATTTACTTAGCGGAAGGCCTGTAATTTAAATTCAATTTCTCAAAAACCTTAAGCTACGTTATTAAATAGCTCCGAGTAGAAATCTTGGTATATACTTTTTGCTTTAACATTTTTAGTCATTGAAGGCAAATGGACTAATTCGTTATTATTCGGATTTTCTTCGAGTTTCTTCTTGGAGCATTCTGGCAACCTTTTAGACTATTTATTTTTTCAGTATTCGTTTAGGACTTCTCCAAATTTTTTCGAAATTTTTCCTCGCTCTTTTCTTACTTTTCCGTCACTTTTAGGAATTTTTCAGTATTATCCATAAATTTTTGTAGCATTTGTAGATTTTTCCCTTTAAGCAATATTTCAGTGGGTTACCAAACAATATTTTTACGACTAACTAGCCATAAGAATCAAAGATTTTGCACGCTCAATTATGGTAGACATTTTATTTTATTATATTATATATTGTTTATAAATGAATTACATATATTTTTTATAAATCGTGTGTTTTTGAGAAAAATACACCGTATTAATTCTAAAATTTCAAAATTACATTTCTCGACTGAAAAATAAGATATTCGAGCTACACTTCATGCATTCAAAATTTGTGAATTCGTTTAAATTTAAATAGTAAGAGTAACTATTTAATTTTTAGGTGTCACCATTTTGCTAACCCCAACTGTTTATATGCAAATGTGTATATATGAGCTCTACTCTTACAAATTTGTTACTAAATAAGTGCGTGGCATAAACCATGCCATTAAATAATTGAAAGGAAATTAACATTTATTACATTGCATATGTACGTTTACAAGCGCAAATACAACAAGAAGCAACAAAAAAAAACACGTGTACATATTGATACAATTTCACACAATGCAAACAGCCAATCAAGTGCACATTCATAAATACGTACATACATAACTATATGGCGAGAATCGAATTGTGAACAACGTGACATCAGACACTGCCACTGCGTCTACATGACATGGATACGTGTACACTTCGTTCAGACTTATTTGAGCGCGCATAATTTATTACAAATATTAATTGGCAGCTTTATGCTTCGGTGCGAACATTCACACATGTAAATGTGTGCATTTTTTTTTTTTTTACTTAAATACATTTTGCCACAAAATATTACAAATTTTAAATTTGTTTAAAATCCCCAACAGTATTTTTGTGTGTGTGTGCTTTTTATTCTCTCAGTGCTCAAGTTTAAGCAATTAAAGCTATGTTTTGAAGAAAAGCGCTCAGGTATTAGGTGTACGCTATTCTGCAGTAATATCGAAATGAACTCTTAGAACGTCCGCAGATTTTTTAGCAAAATGGAAAATTTTCGACAGTCTACTTGTATAAACTGCAAATATATATGTAGGTCATTCCATAAAAAAATTTTCACCTCAATATTATAATTTTTTTTTTGTGAGAATTTTTTTTACATTCTTTATCGAAAAATTTAAGACACCTATATTTTTATTTCATCATAATATTTGAAAATCTCAAAAAAAAATCCGAAATTTTGAACTCACAACGAAGTATAAATTTTAAATTTTTTCCAGTTAATAAATTATTTGTCGAAGAAAATCCGTTAAGTTATCAAAATGTGCATAACTACCTTGGCTTTGCATTAGTGTGTGAGATAGATTTAAATAAATAATTTTTGCGCATAAAAATGCATTTTTTTATATTTTTGTATTAAATTTACACTATTTGATTTTTTTTTGCAATCTTGTTGTCAAATTTTATGGAGTACACTGTAGATCTTTAGAATGGAAAAACCAAAACTGTAGAAGTAGCACTGGCAGCGCATGCCTGCGCGCTAAAATTTTACGTACGGAGGCATAAAGAAGCTCGTAACTTTTACAGTTTTGGTTTTTCATTCTGAAATTTGTACAGTGTACTCCATAAAGTTTGACCACTATATAATCAAATTCGAGACTTTTCAAAGAGATGGCAGCCCTCTTCAAAATATTTTCAAACTATGTCTTTACTAAAACGTTTTCGGTTGACACTTATATTTTAATCTTTTATGTAAAATCTATAATTTGACTTTTCAAGCAGTTGGCATCCCTCTTTAAAAGTATTTTGACACCAAAAACCTTCCTTAATATCATTCAACCAAAACTGTGGTGAACAGATCAATTAATTAATAAATTAGGTTGGAGTTGATTTTTTTAACTGGTGGCAACTCTCCTTCATATAGGCTAGTAGTAAAATCTTTTCGATGCGCATTTCTATTGATACCCATCTTTTTATAATTTGTCAAACGTATTAAATAATTTAAGTTTTCCTGTTTGAAAAAGTGGGTACCCTCTTCAAAAATGTCAAAAATATTATAAATAATTAAACTAAAGATTTCATTACACTCTTTCGTTTACACCCATATTGATGCATGTAAATAAATACAATAACCAAAAAATATCTCAAAAATGTTTACCCAATTTTACATTTCTGACAATATTCTAAGCAGCAACTTTACAATAGTACATGGTGTGATTGCGTATTCGTATTGTAGTTGCTGTCAATTATAAAATCAAATTTTCTTTACACGTCACTTGCATAGAAGCTTTCAGTTTGTAATTTGTTGACAGCACAGCTGGAGATAAAACTGAAATCTGGTTTAAATTAGGCAAAATGCTGAATTTTTTTCAGGTTATGGTGTGTTTTTGCGTACTTAAGTATGTGTGTACATACAAATATCCATATTTGCGTACATATTTACATACGTACATAAATACATATGCATCAGCCCGCGCCCGAAAGGGCCGTTTTGGCCCTTATTTCAAGAAACTTCTCAAAAAACTAATTTGGAAGTTCGTTAGAGGATTAAAATGTTCCAGAGAATTATTCCTGGTAAAATTTTCATGTTACCAAGGTATGTAGGTAAAAGTCTCTAAAAATGTAAACAAAAATCTCTATCAAGAATTAATAACAACAAAACCCTATTTTAAAAACGTTTTTTGCGAAAGGATATCATTTTGATATGGTGCCCCATATGTAATCCATTATCAATGTTGCAGCGGCTGATAGTTGATAGATAATTCAAGGTTAATAATGCAACCACCAACAGTGTCCATTTCGTTCTTAAATTTCTAACATACATACATATGTATGTAAACAAATGTGCCATCCAACATTGATTAACATAACAAACAAAAAGCTCAGTGGCTTGTATGACGGTGCAATTACGCGTAGATATATACATATAACATTTGTTCTATATAAATTATGTTGTACACGCAGCGCTGTTCTTATTTAGCTCAACAAAAAAAAAAAACGGAAATAAATAAGTAAATGAAATGGAATTCGAAATTCAAGTGCACAAATAATGTTGAGTAATTGACCGCTGGTTTATGACCAAATGTTTCATTTATTAAAAGCCCACAATAATTACCTTACGCACCTAAAAGTATACAATTATATATAATAATCTGTATAATACCCCAGCAATGAAAAATCCAAACTTTTCAATAACCATCCCAACATATTAACTGGTTAAAAGAGAAACGAAGGTGCACTAGTATATCAAGTGGCATGATGTGGAAGCTGTCCAGTTAGACAATAGCGACATCTGTCTTTGAAGTGCCAAAACTAAAATGACAAAGCTTACATTAGTACTAGGAATTTTTTTAGTTTTCTAAAGGGTCTCGAAGTGGAAAAAACGTCGACTAATACTAATTTACAACGTACAAAATTGCTTGTCTAGTGGAAAAACTGCTATTGTGGAACTGTAGAATGGTTATGATTTTGTTATTTTAAATGATTTACTGATAGTACAGCTTAATGGCTAGCAATTACATTATAGGCAATATTTTTTTGTAAAATCTCTTTGCTCCTCAAACAAATAACCCTGTCAGGATTATTTTTCTTTATCTGTCTACAGGTATGCGACCCTCCGGAGAGTTTCACCACTCAGACATATTATTCCTGCCAAAAGTTTCGTATTTGCGAGTTAAAAAGCTACATAAGAATTTGAGCGGTCAACGGTCTGCCACCTAGAACTTATCGGTGTTTGGTTCCTTCCTTTCTTTGAGACCAATTAATTTTTTTTTATTTATTCTCTGTTCAAGTTATCTGACTTTTGCCAAATTTAAAAGCGCCGCTGACTACAGTGTCAAAAATAAAAAAATAAAAAACGAAATAAAAAAAAATATTTTCAATGCGATTTGAAATATTTTGCTCTATGTTTCTATGACATTTTACAGGGCGATTCTGACAACTCACCACAGACTTTCGACAGACAAAATCTTTCGTAAGACAATTGTCAATTATGGGAACTATCTTAAAAGTTCTTTACTGTCTTTCGTAAGACTAGTTGAAAAATCTGTCTGCGAGAAGGTCTTATCGTTACGTTATTCGCCTTTTAGCAATAAACAATAAGACTAGATACTAAATAAATTTAATTAAAATATTAAATTAAAATAATAGATAATAAAATGAAAATAAAGCAAAAATAAATACAAGTATTTTAAAACTTAAATGAAATTAAAAAAAAAAATTTATAAGAAAATATACAAATTAGAAAAGGAAAACAATTTAATCATGAAAGAAAGAACTAGTAATTAAAAAATTAAAAATATTCAAAATAATAAAATAAGATCCTAAAAATTAAATGTAATACCAGGGTTCGGAAATATTCACTCACCTTCGTACGCGAACGCGAAGGTGAACGTATCAAATATTCTGTATTGATTCTCCTTCGCGAACGTGAAGCATAAAACCAGTCCAGATAGTTCGCGTTCGCGAATGTTAGGTAGAAAAAATTTCCGCTGTTGTTCGTACGCGTATGTATTGGTGGACCAAACAGCGTGCGTTCATATATGTAGCTATAAGTGGCAGCGATGCCTTCGCGAAGGTTCACTGCTGTCGTTCTCCTTCATAAATGAATGAAAATGCTGCGGCAAATATTCGCGGAAAGTTGGTGTGGCTAGAGATACTATTCTGTGCGAAGGCAATTTTGTTAGTTGCATAAGATTTGCACCGTTCATTCGATTTTCAAAAATGTGGTGTCAAATGAAAGAGCTTGACCTCTGGATGTGCAGAAAGGATATATTTTTTTAATAGGGTAATACAGTAATACACAAAAAATATTAAATAAAACTGAACTAAAAAAAGACAATAAAAACCAGAAAAATAAAAACAAAATAAAATAAGTTCCTAAAAACTAATAAAATTAAACAAATGCATTCTTTTTTAAAGAAATAATTTTAAAAATTAGAAACAGTTAAATTAAGAAAGAAGTGAAAATGATATAATAAAAAAGAAAGAATATTTATTATATATTTCCTTTATAAAACAATACTATTTAGAATTGAAAGCAAGCTATATCTCAAACGAAAAAATTTAAATTAAAAAAAAATGCCGTTCCTCCAGGACTCGAACTCGGATCTCTCGAATTGCACGCCTGTTCTCAGCTCACTGGGCCATTGCGACTGCTGGGGCGACTTGAGCTTAGTGATACACGTGTGTTTTCTCTCAAAATAAATTTTCACCACGAGTGGTGCATGAGAGAGCTTTTTCTAACGCCCAAATTCATAAAAAATAAAGAAGACTTTAACTGCTTTATAAATCGAAAATTTGTAAGAAAATTTCACTTTATAGAGCTCTATAAACCTATTTTATTTTTTATGAATAAGGCCATAAGACTTTTGTGTTAAAATAACAAAAGTCTTGCGAACTATCTTGCCATCTGTCTTTCATTTGTCTTACGAAATACTTTTTACTTTCTTAGCTAGAATGGCCCTGTTAGAACTGTCGAAATCACCTCCACCTTGTTGAAAATTCCTTGGTTAAAACCTTAAATCTTTTTTTTTTTTAACTACCAACCTATTGGCAGGAAATAATCCTTCAAATTTTTGGTAGGAAAAGCCCTAGATCAGCAATTTATCTAGTATGTCAGCTGCTATGAGCTGATGCGGAGCTGTCATGCCAACAGGTATGCTCACCGGCTTCAAAATATTATTATTCTTTGATGAAAAAAGATAGAAGAATGACAGGACTGAACGGATGACTATTGTCTTAACTACTTCGCCTAAAACTATGCAGTAAAAAATTGATTCTAAGTACTCTAATGATGAAAGCTATCATTGTTATTATTGTGACTTGCTGAGTACGTGATAAAGATGAAACTATGTTGACGCAGTCAATTAGTAAGGGGTAAGCTTTGTCATTCGTTCGTTGGAATAGAGCTTTAAGTTGAACTGAAAAGCAAAACAGTTATAAGCTAGTTTGTAACTCCTCGCTTTTACTGCAGGGATAAAAGCGAGCACAAAATTGTGTGTGAATACATATTATGGGTTGAGCTTTTGTGCACACTGCATTACAACAAAATACACAAATTAATGGAAATTAAAATATTAAATACCCGCACGCACTTACCCCTACACACACACACACATACAAAGGCACACACGCCACATGGCACAAGCGGTTTATGGTATAATGGCGCATTTATCACAAATTTTGCGGCAGGTTATGACTAAAAATCGCCAACTTGCTGCTGCGAAAAATGCGTAAAAATCCGCAACACGCTACGTTCTAGCAATAATGGTGACCGATGTAAGGCAAAGAGGAGGAGAAGTATAAATACCCTATGCGGGTTTGTTCAAGCGGCTGTTGTAGGCAGCTTTTGTCATTTGTTAATGCGGTCATTGCATATATTATGGAATGGTTATTAGTGATGCTGTTGCCTTTTTTCGTTACTGTATGTTTTGTTGTTATACTATGTTTACCGTTGCTGTTACTTTTATACGCATACATACATACATAATTGCAAATATGTGGCTTAAATTAATTACTCGAAATCATTATTATCATCATTTATAATTATTGCAAATTACCTGCGCTTACGCCGCCCACATGAATGCTGTAGAAGCAATACAGATGTCAATAATATATGTATGTATGCTTCGCTGTGTGTGTGTGCGTGTTGCAAAATAAACAATATGAAAAACATGAAATTTTAATGAAAAGTTAAACAATCACATTATAAGGCATAGTTTATGGCGTTCAACATCATCGCGTGTTCGATGCAGGTCCATTCATTGTTTGCAGCCTTTAATTACATGCTCATATGCATTCTCCGCAACATACATTGTGGCAGCGCTGAAAACTAAAAAAAAAATCACTTTTCTCTGCATATGTACATACATATATGTATGTGCTTTTTGCTGTCTGCATATCGTCGCGTCAGAGAACGAATGGCGAATGTGCAATGTACCTGTATGTGTTCAGCGTTGCCGTTTTGGTCCAATTGGACCAAAATTGGTAGCTTCATTCTGCGTTGGTAGCTTGGATGGTTCGATGAAGCTTTTGGTAGGCAAAAATGTTTTGAAAATACAACTAAGCTGAACATTAAAATTTGTTCGCTTAATTTAAATTTACACGTTCAAAACACTGCTTACACGTATAAGATTTCTCTATATTTTTATATATTTTATTAAGCAGACAATTTTCTGCAAACAAAAACTCACTTCCCAAAGCTATGACCGATTAGCTGTTGAAATTAACAAGAAATTACCTATCATTTTGAAAGAAAAATTGGTGATAGGCAATTTGCAAAGTGTGAGTGTATTGGTAAAAAGGGTGAGTGCATGCAAATTGATCAAATTTGGAATTTTTTATTGAAATGCATAAAATGTCTGCTTTTGTGTTTTTCACACACAAAAAAAGATTTTTTGATATGAATTGAATCAATCTCAAAGATATTAACATATTTTACAGAAGTTTTTTATACAATAACTTAATTATTTTATTTAAAGGCCCGAATTTATTTTGTTTTATCCTAAAGATTGGTGTGAATAATTAACCAATACTGTAAACAATATTATGTGTAGTTCTAATTTGTACTGCTAATTTGTGTAGCTAAAACCCCTGCAAACTCGTGAAATCTCATTTTAATGATGAAAAATTTTGGTAGTTTGGAAACTGATTTGGTAGGCGTTTTGGTACCTAAAAATGTTTTCAAGTGGCAACACTGTATGTGTTGTCGCGTTCTCCTTTCTTCGTACCTCAGCGCCCTCTCCGACAAAAATGTTTTGAGTGCAAATAAAAGGTTATCCGGGCACGAATGTTGAATTCGCCTTAACTTTACTTGAGAGAGTTGAAAAATTCGAAATGAATATTTGCTGTGTAAACATTTGACATAATCCGCAGTTTCACCAATCGATTTTACAATTTATCAGATGAATTTAAATTGACAAATTTTCCTAACAAAATTGTGTAATTTTAAATTTTAACAAGCTGATGAATTTAAATTGATTGGTGCAACCGGGCATAAATGGATGACACCTACGCAAATAATATTTTCGATGGTAACTCACTTCGGGTTTAATTTGGTTTTTATTTAATACATTTTTTTGGGCCATGCATAAGAAGAATGGAATGGCAATGATGACTTGGATGTTGCATCTGGATCCAGTGAATTAATAAACATCATGGCGGGCAAGTTTTGCTAATGAAGAAATATTTGTTCAAGCTCTGGTGTCAGTTGGCAGAGCTTTACTTGAAAAATCGCAAGTACCAGCAGTAAAGAAAAAAAAAAACAAATTGTGACAAAAAAAAGTGTGAGCTTCTGCTAACTGAATTTGCGGAAGTTTATAAGCCCAGGCAAATAAAAAAAAAAAAGCTCCCAACTTGAAGCAACGAGTTAAATCGAAAACAGATTTGAAAATAACAGGAAGTCGATCGTTGCATTTAAAACATACGAGAAACTGTTCATGGATTTAACAAAGTCTGAAGACAATCCGAGCTTTACACCATAGCGATTTAATAAAATTTTTTTTTATAAAAAAATCTATATACATATATACAGTGAACCAAATAAAAACTGGAACGCAACATTTTAGCAAGTTTTAGCTATTCTTCTTGAGATTATTCAATGTTTTTATTTTTCATTTATTTATTTTTTATTTTTTGAAAGTATAACGGATTACTTAACAAACACGATATAAATCCTATTTCAGACTTTGCGCAAAAATTAATGAAAATTCTGCAATGTTTGACCAAAATTTCTAACTTGCTAATCAGCATCTTTAGACAAAATTTTAGTATGCAGTTGTGTAGCCAATTAAATGCCGCATTTTTCCGAATTCGCAGGTAAAACTGTTCAGCCAAAAAAATCCACGCTTGGACGTGAAAAACGGTATAACTGCTTAAAATATATGCCGCTTTCAATTGTTCCTTGTACTGTTTTCTTTCTCGAGTTTCGTTTTGAACCACGAGGGGTTGTAGTGGTACTATTTATATATATCCATGTTTTCGTTAAAAACTGTTTAGGGTGGTTAGTTCGGAAATCCAGTTGATTTTTGTCAAAACAAATAAAATACTCAAATACTCAGAGACAGCTTGATAGCAGACTCACAATTCTCCCAGCAATTACCTAGATGTATACCTCTAATTCATACAAATCTGAGCACATGCTAGCTTTCGAACACAGCAAATGCTAAAATAAGTTTTCTATCATATGAAACTGAGCAAATACTCAAAATCTTAGCAATTGCTCCGAATTTAGGCAAAGCCATTTTTTTTATTAATACGACCCGTTATATATAATTCACATGGTGAAATTATACCAGGTGTAGTAATTAGACCGAGAGGAAAGACTTAACCCTATCTTATTTTAAAAAATAATAAAAATAAGAATGTCAGTAAAATAAAGAAAACAGAACGAGAAACACTCTAAAAAATCTGTTTAAAAATGCGACTATAAATCGAGTATATTTTTGTTTATTTTTAAAATTTTTTGGTAAATTTACACGATGAATATGTATTTTTCTCGTTTACACATTTTCGTGTGTAAAAATCCTTTTTGTTAGCGGCTTTACACAATTCTACGGGTGAAATCAAACAGCAGATGTGTATGCTGTAGCTTGTACGCACTTCCGTAGTAAATTTACGCACACCACAGCAGCTATATTACACTCTAAAAAGTCCGAAATTTAACCCAACTATTCGTTGAATAATCGAGCATGTAATATCGCGAATAATAAGGTAGGAAATCAGTAACCTACCTTTTAGCTAGGAAATCTACACAATTTTGTTTTTAGAGTGAAGCTCTTTATTGCACCTGTTTATAATTTCATCATGTATATTTCTTTATTTAAAATGTTTCATTCCAACTCACTTGGTATACAATTAAAATGTATGTATCTCCAAACTGAATTGATTTTGAAAGAATTAATTGGTTGCCCACGCTTCGCCCCATCTACTTCCCCAGCATACTGCCAACTACCCTTCATTAACGGCTACTACAATTTAAATTCATTCATTTTTAAGTCTTCTTCTCTCTACTTTGCAATCAAGTTGTCTAAATATAATTTCAGCTTGTGCCACCCACTGCTGCGGCTTCGCCGTTCCGATGATAGTTAATAAATATGCACTAATGTTGGTAATTTGCATAAATTTCTAATGAAATGTCCTTCAACTGCATAAAGTTGCGATAAATAGCGCAACAGCGCTAAAGGCGGCAGAGGAGGCAGGTATGTAAAGTAACAAAGTAATATATAAATATGTACATACATACATACATATGTATAAAAAACATTTTCTTTTTACAACGGAGACCGAAGTGGAAATGCCGCCCAAGTAAACTAAAAAAAAAATTCATTAGTTACAGCCACAACGCGTGCAGCAGATGGCCACAGGCTGATAGCGTCGTCGGATGTCTATGCTGCAGGCTGGCAGGCGCTAGCAATGTTCGCTAGTCACAAGGATATATATGTAGAAGGAGTAAGAGGATTCCACGATTTTTATGTTCTTACGAAAACACGAGTTCGCGTTTCAATATCACTCAGAGTGCGCCTGTATTTTTATCGCCACTGAACTGTGATGATTTGTGAAAGCATATATTTACCAGATACCGAAAATTTATAATTAATATACCTATTATGCAGTGGGTGTGCAAGACTGTGACCACCATTTGAAGATTTACGAATTTTTTAAGTTTATATTAATTAAACACAGTTTCAGAACAGGACAAAATACAAATACGAATGCTAAAAAAATGTTAATTTAAATTATGTACCTGCTTTTAAGTAATTCGATTTTTATTTGAGCGCCCACTCAAGCACTACATCAAATTAGTCCACCTAAAAGTAGTTGCAATTTAAATTTGCGCAAAATTAATTTGGTCCTAACCAAACATTCATATGTACGTTCTTTACGCAGCGCGAAGTCGATCTCTTGAGCTTTTAAGTGCAAGCAATTTAAATAGTAAATGAGCTAAGGTGTTACAACTGTGCATTTAATCAACTCGGATTCCGAAATTCCAAACATTATTAATTAATAAATAAAGTCAATTCAAGGCACGTACACTGCCGGCAAAAAGTATTGGCACTGCAAGGCTTTCACAATATATGCAAGAATTTTTTTTTATAATATTTTTCCGCCAATTTTTTATTAAAATATGGTTCATTCTACAACAAATTTCATGCAAATTTTTAGAATGCAAGCTCGGAGTTAGTCAAAAATCGCATTGATTTTTGAGAATTTTTTTGTGTTGAAGGTCTTTTGCATTTTTATTATATAAAGTATTTTCGAAAAGTTTTTTTTGTATGGAAGCGACTGCGTGAAAAAAAAATTGTCAAAAGTCAACGGGAGCTCCTAGCTACTTAAAACTTGTACTGATTAAAAAGTTGAAAATTTACATGAAAATTTTATGAATTTTCATGAGTTTTGCACAAAGTTTGGGAATTATANTTATTGTAATAAAATTGATTGTGCTACAAATCTGCATACTCAAAAAATCTGATTAAAAAGTTGAAAATTTTATGAATTTTCATGAGTTTTGCACAAAGTTTGGGAATTATATTTTTATGTTTTTTGTTGTAGAACGAACCATGTTTTTATAAAAAACTGGCGGAAAAATATTAGAAAAAAAAAATTGTCAAAAGTCAACGGGAGCTCCTAGCTACTTAAAACTTGTACTGATTAAAAAGTTGAAAATTTACATGAAAAATATTGTGATTTTCATGAGTTTTGCACAAAGTTTGGGAATTATATTTTTATGTTTTTTGTTGTAGAACGAACCATGTTTTTATAAAAAACTGGCGGAAAAATATTAGAAAAAAAAATTGTTGCATATATTGTGAAAAATTTGCTGTGCCAATACTTTTTGCCGACGGTGTACGTGCCTTTGTATGTAAGAACGCGCTTATTAAATCAATTTATGACAAGTAGATTTAAATTTGACTTAAGCGTTAAGTCTCTGTGGTCGATATGCTTGTATGGTTTGTTTTGATCAAATTTTGTCACACAAGCTGTTACATATTATAATTGTATGCGCAGATTTATCTGTGTACAGTATGTACATAGGTACCATATACATATATGTAAGAACATGATTTACTTTAAACTCTCGCAGTTATTAGTGCAATTTGATAGTTAAGTGAGTTTTTGAATAAATAAATTGCACTCGACAAAAAATATTTTTTTTTTTAATATTTCTATGTCTTCTCTCATTAACTCCAACGTTTTTTCCCCCCTCTTTTTGGGGCCCCTCTAAACAACTAGTTTCCTAAACGTCCTCAATGTAGGCACAAGTCTTTTACTTCCGAAATATTTCTTCTACTTTGATTACTGGTTTCGATTCGAAACCCAAGAACACTTGCAAAAGGTAACTTGCTGTAGATGAAGAAAGTTTCAAACGTTTCAAAATTGCTTGAAAATTTCTACCAAAATCGCCGTATAAAAATTATAGTTATCGAAATTTATCGCGGTATTCATGTTTATTGAGTTACCTCAATGCATCGAATCATTCAAATGGATCAATGATTATTAAGTTGTCAAAATTTAAAGACACAGAAAACTGGGTGCCGAAATTTATGGATAGTTATCGAGCTATAAAAATTTACGGGACTATCGAAACTTGTCAAGTGATCGATATTTATAGACTTAACGAGTTCCTTGAAATTATCGAGTTATCGATATTGATTTATTAAAAAATTTAGATTTATCGAATCGAGGTTCTTTAAGTTTCAACGATATATTAAGTTATCGAAATTCCAAGGTTATATAAGTTTATCGAGTTATTACTGCTTATCGAATTGTATCGTGTTACCATGTGAAGCTATCAAAATTAACGGAGATATCGAAGTTTGTAGAGGTGCTAAAGTCATCAAAAATTATAGAGCTCTCGAAATGCACGGTTATCGAAATTTATCGAAAACTATCGAAATTAGTCGAGCTATTGACTTTTTTTGAGTTATCGGATTTTAGAGCTTTTTTTGTTAATTCATAGAATTATCGATATGTATCAAATTACCGAAATTCATCGACAAACTGAAATGTATCGGGTCCGTACCTAGTCCTCCAAACACCTTCAAAGATATAAAAATTGTAGTCACGTTTTAGTTCCAAAGCTGATAATTTTGGGGTAAGTAATTTTGTACCCTATAACTTAACCTCTCCAAGAGTCTTAAAAACTAGAAAAACGCTCGAATTTCGACAGTAACTGGCACTCATAGTAATCAATAAATTGATTATCGTGTCAGTTTACTGGAGTCGGGCTGTCAAACACACAGCACGCACAGAATTTTACAGTAATGCCTAAATAGATGACATAAGCCCTACGACGGCATTGGACTGCCCATATTGCATACATACATAGAGCAGGCAGCGAAACAAGACTTCAACAAGAGGGCTGTGGAAAAGAGAAAGTGTTATCACAGAAGTGGTATACATATGGGAGTTTTCATGGCTAGCTACCCCTACCCCAATTCCTCAGAGATGCATCCAGCTTTGAAAGGAACTTAAAAATACAACTAAATAATAATGAAACTGAGCTAATATTGGGATGTTCTCCCAGTTCCATACCTTAATTTCGTAAACAGATAATTAAAAAAAAAAACATGGGAACGCGTGTAAAGTTTGTGCACAGTAACTGCATACCAAAAAAAATCTCATTGAAATTAGTACGATATAAAGTTTATTAGAAAAAACGTGGCAATGCCTTTGGAAATATTTCTGAATTAAAGTTCTCAGAACTACTTTCTAATAAAGGACGTTAGTGCCGTTTCCAGATTATTTGCTTTATCCTGGCTCTTATATATCCATTGCATTTTCTGCTTCGCTTTAGGTAGTAAGCTTAAAAAGCGCTCAATGGCACCAAAATGTCTGGTCACAAGTTATTAGCTGTTTTTGTTCCCTCAACCCAATAGCACTCATACAGTTATGTACATAGTATGTATATACTTATGTACATTCATAATAATTTTTAGAGAGCGCTGCACTCCAAATAAACTTTCAGAGTATATTTTTTCACCATTTAACTTGCGGTTGTTGACAAAACTAACTATTCCAACGGGCATACAAACATGCAAACGAGCAAAAGGATTTTTTCCAATTGAAATTTCAGTCATTAGAAACTGCTTTCCGTAATAGTCAATTACTCAATGCAAACCGAAAAAGTCCACAAACTTTTTATCACTGCTTCGGTCGAAGCTGCGGATTTTAATGAATTGCATATAGTGCTATTGGAAAAAAGAAATCAATACAAACTTTTTAGCTCTTACGAACAAGCATATGTATTTGTGGTCATAAGCAATAACCGCCTAAGTACAAAAAGCTGAATTCGAGAAAAAAACGTTTTAAACATTTGGATTGTAATATTAGCCTTATGGGGAAACCAAAATATTTTCGCCTATAACTTTTTTAATAGCCCAGCTGGCGAGATGGGAATTTCACATACGCATGGAATAGTGGTTGAAGAATACGATGGCATATACAACTACATTCTTTCTTAAGTCGACTTAGGCGGTTACTGCTTGTGACCACAGTTATATATTTACATACATACATATATCTTCGATATCTTGCTCTACGGGCAATATAAGGGCGTCCACAAAAATTTTAAAAATTAAAAAAATAATGTCGCTACGAGGGTTTGAAAAAATTATTTTTTAAAACGCAAAAATTTGAAAATATTTTTGATTTGATTAAAGAGTTTATGAATTTACGTGAATAAGTTTCAATAGTACACATCATATGTCCACTTTGTTAAACTTTTGGGATTTTTAAGAATTTTTTTTTTCAAAACCCTAGTAGCGACTACTAAATTTTTTTTTAATTTTAAAATTTTTGTGAAAGTCTTTGCTTTGCTCTTACAACAAAATAAAAGGGTGCCCTTGCAAAGTTTAAATGTTAATATCTTTAAAGTACACACTACATTAGGGCGGCTAAATTTTTTTTTATACGCGCATAGCACATAATGATTCTACGTGTAATTCTTAGCAAATTTTCCGAAGAAACTATGGTTCTAAAGTCAATACGTTTCGGGGAAACTATGAAAATTTTCTCCACTGCGCCCTCAGGTGGAAGTTTTAAGAATAAGAAAAGTGCAGAAATGGATCGGTTCCTCATAAAAAAAAACCTTATAGCACGTTTTTATACAAAATTTAAACACTTCTTTACGACACTACAACAAAATGCTAAGAAACCTATCTTCGCAATTTGGCAAACTCCAAATTGACTTCAGACCCATGGTTTCTTCGGCAAATTTGCTTAGAATTACATGTAGAATCATTCTTTGCTATACCCGCATAGTCGAAAAAATCTCTCATACAAACTGACCCGCCCTAGCCTACATATACATATTTGTATACATTAGACCGCACCACCTTACATGCAAACAAAATATTAGCGAATTTTTGGAAGGCAATGTCGAAAAAAAATTTCTTAAACGATCCTAGCGCCGCTTTTTTAATATCATTCGGTGACACCAACATTCGGCAATAAAGCGAAATACATACGTCCTTAGAAAAAATATCATAATTTTTTCTAAGATTTAAGTTATAGATATTAGGATAAGTTACAGAACAAAGCACTTGAGGTCAATGAATTGTGGTACAAAAAAATGTCTCCTCAATCATCTATATATCATACTCGTATTTTAAGAACCTACAGTAAATGCTTAAGATTTTACAACAAAATTTAAAAGCGCGATCTCTAAGTTCGATCAATAAAAAACTTTGTTTGAAATTTTTTTGGGATGTACCTCGAAATTTTTGATGTATGGCTAAATTTGCATTAACCCAGCATAAAATTTTTAATTGCTTATTGTGTATACAAATGAAAATTTTTTGGTCATTTCGGGACATGTACGGGATCAATTCGCGTCTCTTTGAGGACCATTTCAGGTTAGTTTCAGGACTTGCTCAGGACTATTTAGGACAATTTCAGGACAAGTACGTGATCATTTCGGGACTATTTATGGACCATTTCAGGACAGTTTCAGGACTTGCTCAGGACTATTTAAGGCGGGATCGTTTCGGGACTACTTCGAGATCATTTCGGACCAAGTCTCCGGAATTTTCAGAACAACTTCAGCACAACTTCAGAACAATTTTGGTACTAGTTTCGGATCATTTTGATACTTCGAAATTAGTCACTGAATGATGCTGAAATATTCCTGAAATATTCGTGAACTATTCCCGAAGTGGTTATGAAAAAGTCGCGTACTGCTACCGACGAACTGACTAACCTAACGACTTTATGTGTATACCTGAATCCCTTTATGATTTTTGAAGCTATCTACGGATGTTGGCACATTAAATTTCATGAGTACCTGATATCGACACCTTTTCTTCTGCTACGCCCTAATGTAAATTCATGTATAAAACCAATTTTTCAGCGCATACGCAATTTTGATGCATTTCTATTGTTTTTTTTTTTTTTTCTTAAATGGTTATTGATATGAGTATGCATAAACGTTTATACTTGCACAGCTAATCGTAAATCCAACCGTGCAATATGTTTTTCTGTTCCTCGATTTGTTCGCCCATTATCTGGGTCATACGAAATTGTATGAGTATGAGTAAATAGTTGAATATAACTGTCGTAATCTAAAAGAGAAAAAGAAACAGAAAAAAAAAACAAGTTTTGAAAAAATTCCAGCCGCTACCAACCGTTGCAATTATAGCGCGATTGTAGATCATATTCAAGCCGCAAGCAAATTCGATTTTATTTTCCAGTCGCCAATGCATTGTGGTGTTTACAATCAATTTGACTGATTTGAAGTTCGGGAACCAGACGTCGATTTGTGCGATTAGACGCAGGCAACGTTTACCCTGAAAAGCAGTACATAGAAACTATCTATGTAGCTAGTATGTATATGCGATTGTTATTAAGCTAAATGCCATTTAATTCAACAAATCCACAGAGGGCCACTCCTCCACTTGCATTGACCCACCTCTTCTATTGCGCTGTCGCAATGAACGGGTGCACTGAAGATTTTATGCAGCGGCAGCAATAGCCATATTGCGATACATACGAAAAGTTGGCTATCAATACTGCCGCCCAGAGAATGCCCGAAGAGCAGGTAGAGCGCCGTGGAGGCCAGCGTGAAATCGTGCGTCAACCCGACCATCAAGCTGGTGCCGTACACCCCATTGATGGAATCAATTACGTTATGGAAAGCGAGCACCATATCCACGAGATTCTGTAGACGCGCTGCACACAGCTGCGGTTGTGGAAAATGTGTTCTCAAATAATTTGCGTCAAGCAATTTTTGTATAAGCCGAAAGCGTACGTATATTGTTTGTGCTAAGTTGGAATGCAAAAAGCAAATGGAATGCGGTCCGAAGGTGCAAGCCAAGTAAAACATAGCAGCGGCATATGCGTACACTTTCCTGGTTGGCGCCGCATATGCCACTGTGCGGTAAACAGCTGTCCAGTAGGTAAGCAACAGTGCGATCATCTCAATGAGATTCTTCAGCAGCAATTTGTGGTAGTTAAGATTTGCACCAAAATCACGCATCAACTCGCGGTCCAGTGCATCGATGCGGTCGTAGAGCTCTATGTGACTGCGCACTTTTCGCAGCATTGATGAGACGATCAGCAAGTAGCTACCGGTAGAAATTAGTAGTTCCAATACGCAAATAGCCAGCAGTAGTTTATCCATTGCGTAGATGTGTTCACTGTCCAGCGGATCATGCAGCAGCTGCAGTAAGCATAGCGCCATGCAGACGATTAGTAAAATGGGCACGATGATTGTATACACCTTTGTCCAACGGTTTGTAATGTATCGTCCTCTTTGGTAGTAGAAGCCATTACAGGCGGCAAAGAATTGCAAGTAATTGAAGAATGCATTACAGTGGTAAATGTTACGTGGCTTGAATAAAATACGTGGCAAGCGCATAGCTTAGCTAGCTAATGCGGAGCTTTAGACATGTAGAGTGAAACTGAATTGGCGCTTGCCCGCAACGCGATGCAATTGATGTGTGATGCATGTATTGGCGCTCCTTTAGTGTCCATTTGTATAATTAAAATCGGAACTGTCCTATAATTATGGAAGCTATAATGTATTTGGCTTTGATTTGGTTTAATTACTTACTCGCATTATCGCACGCAATTTTCCATTTGTCGCCTTTCGGTGGGTAATCGAAAGCCTGGAGGTCAATCAAAGCAACGAACACGAAACCCATGCGGAAAAGAGCACTCAGACGAGTTAGCGTCCAGCTTTTAGTGTTTTAACCCATATTCGGCCGCTAGTCGATTCTACGACCATCAACTTTGAAAGCCCATATATCTGGAGTTATTTTTTCTCTATTTTTACCATAATTAAATTTTTTATTTCCTTATCTTGGTCGAAAGTGGTGGCACACTTACCTTAGACAATGCATCCGTTTTCTTTTCAGTTTTGCATCAAAAACAAGATTCCATCGCGAAATTTTATTTAAATGAAAACTTAAAAAAGATATAAAACCTATACGAAAAAGGTATATACTTATATAAATTTACTGAGCATTAAAGGCTCCACCCTCTCCGTGGCGGATGTTGCTGCAAAACAAATGTGAAATCGAAAAAAAAAATCTTGAAAATTTCTAAAGCTAAAGTTAGAAAAGTGCAAAGGCAAATCCAGAGAAAAATTCCAAAAAAGAACACACCTCCCGGTATGTATTTTATTATAAAAATCAAAAAAAAAATATATGTTTTAACACCAATTTTTTTCATCATAAAGAAGCCTAAAAACGTGCACTCGGACAAATGAAAGAGGACTGAAATACCACCTATTTATACAGGGTGTCCAAGAAGAACTCTGCCAAACACGAGGAGAAAGTATGTATGGGGTGAGCTCGCTGACAAGCAACAATTCTTCAAGTAGAAGTGCCACCTTTTTTCCTCTTTTTAAGTATTATAAAATAATGTCAGGAGCAGGTAATAATGTACAAACGTACAAGGATGTATTTTACAGAAAAAATTTACAAAAAAAATATATGAAAATACCAGATTTTTAATCGACTTCGCAGAAAGGAGAGGATTATCAATTCGTCGGAATATTTTTTTTTTGTTTTTGATTTTTATTTATTTTTTTTTTGTATGTTACCACACAACTTTGGACCACATAAAACGATTTCCATAATTCTTTTTCTAAAGGAAAGCTGTTACCTCCCATACTAATTTGGTTTAAATTCGATCATTAGATCATGGAGAAGTTAACGATAATCTTAAATTTTTATATGAGAATTGAAGTCGGTTTTGTTTTTTGCTTAAAACTGCAAAAATGATGGCCATGTTTAACAGTTATTATTGGGCTAAAAAAAAATAAACGTCCGGGTTGACCGATAATTTTGGTTCAAATTAAATTAAGTTCCAAAACTAACTTTTTCTAACCACTTTCATTACAAAAGTTATTAAAGTCCGGGTCCCTGAAAAAAAACTAAGATTTTCCGAAATATTCTATACGTGTCAAACCTTATTTACATGTGTCCCCCCATGAGATGGAATTCCTACTATTTTCTATCAAAATTCTCATTTTGGTTCAGTTTAAACCGAAAATTGCAGCAATTACTTTAATTAAACTAATATTTATTTTGCACATAAATACCTTAATTTATGACCAAAGCCCATTTTTGGGGTACACATGAATGGTTTGATGATAAAATATATCCAAACATCAATAACCTTTCGGTGAAATTAAACAGAACTCGTTAAATTACCACACTTATCCAACGAACACACCTAATATAAGTATGTAGTATATAAAGACATTTTGATAAATATCCTGGTGCAATAAAAATCCTAATTCTTGAATATAAAAAACTGTAAGCAATTAACTTGTAGAAGCTTTCCTTTTTGTATTTATGAGTATTTATTATTTCGCAGCAATCTAATCGATAGCCGCCTAATCGTTTTCCAGCTTTCCGTTCAAGCATGACACATTTATTACACATTACCTAATGTAATTTGATTACCATAAACAATTTATGAAAGCCAGCAGCATCGTTAAGTTGTCATTGCTATAATCCACAATGCGGAAATGCTTACAGCGCTGGCAACGCATACCTCCTGCTCCTCCAGCGATTTGCGGTCATTGAGTGTGGATATGCCTGCGGACAATTGATTGAATTTGATCCACTTTGTCATTATATATATATTTTTTTTTTGTTATTTCCGCATATTTTTCGTAGTTTGCTTATTCATTTATTTTTCTGCCTACAACTCAAATGATTTAATGCTTGCCGAATATCGTAAAATTATCACTTGTATTCCTTCAATATTGCGCTATTCAAAGACATCCATACACCACTGATGGCTCAATGATGATTGTCGATTTATTTATGGTTTTATATAAAATTCTTTCATCTTATGAATATTTTTGTAATTGAACAGCAATTAATGGGTTTTTCTTCTTTTTTTCTTTAAATCTATTTCTTTTCTTTTGGGACGATAAATTTACATAAATGTGCATTTACTGGCTTTGGGATGATCCTTTTTTCCTTATTTTTTACTGCTGTACCATTTGATATAAATAACGAAGAATTCTCATACTGTTGTCACAACTGCGCACATAGGTACATATTTACTTGGTAGGTTTCGATTCAAGGATAGGTTCAAGCCACATAGGCCTGCACTGCAAATGGGCTATTTATGATATGACATATTTTTTGAAACCCTTCTACTCTTTAAACCAGTTATTGGAACCAACGAACAGGAGCAGTAGGCGTCAGCTCACATTTGCCGGTTGTGTCGTCTCCTTCTTGATTATGCTCTAGGAATTTGGGCGAATCCAACAATCAAGATAGCTTCTACCAAATTCATCGTAGCCTTGTGCGTGCCTTTGACGGAAGTTCCTAATGTCAACGTCAACGTCTTACCTACACAGCATATGGACATAAAATCCTGGTAAGATTGTGGACTTGGTCACCCAGACCGACTGTCGCATCTATAGCGTAATGTACTATTTTTAGGCTGCCATCACCCAATATAACTCTTTTTCCACCATCTTGACCTTAGATAGAGGAAACTGTTCGGCAATCGCTTCGTTAATGAATCTCCTCGTCGCTTTATCCTGGCGGTGGAACTCCCTTAGTGAGTGCGACGTGTCGTGCTTTCAGTCTCCGAACTCCTCTCTTGGCGAGACCCCTGCTCGCTTCCCTTCGTCTTTCTGTAGCAGTCTCTTGTCTTCATCCTGCTACGGCCGCACTCTCTACAGAAGTCGGTATTGAGGCTACGACACCCGTATGCTATGTGGAACGTTCTGCACGACGCTGGTGGTTTTCGGCTTCATCTCGCCTGCATCAACCTGCGTTGACTTGCGGTCACCATGTCTGGACCGCCATGTAGCCGCACCGCAGAGTTCCACCGGCAGATCGGAACTTCTCTTCTTGACAGGTCTTAGTTCAGGCTCTGACTGAAGAACGTCCTATCTCAGCAAATGGTTCAAAAATGCCCTATCGCAGCTGCCTACATAAGGGTATTGCGTTTTTGAAGCAAGTTCGGATAACGGGCGTTCTTCAGCCAAAGTCTGAACTAAGACTTTTTTCAACCGTTTTCTGCGATAGTGCGTTTTCGAACCGGTTGCCGAGATAGAACGATCTGCCACGCAGATATCTTTATAAACTTTATACAGTCTCAATAAAGGAATGAGTAAGTGGGATACAGTAGATCGAATACTACTAGCGCGAGCTATTGTGGTGTCTTAACGAATCGTTAAAGATCACATATTCCCAGGGATTCTAAAACAGGTACACTATGAAACAATTTTAAGATTTGAATTCGTATTTTTGCGAGAGAGAGAGGAAGGGCCAGAGATATTTGTCAATGTTTTCCCCGTCCTACTTATCTCTGAAGTCAAAACGGAAGTAATTGAATGTGTGGCTCCCGGCTTTTTGGTGTGTCCCTATAAGGAATGCACTGTAGTTACACTTGCCACCGCATTTGTACAGGCACTTTGAAAGAAGAGCCTCAGTTTTCATGTGTTTCTTGGTTAATCTACCAATGGTTTCCATATTGTGAGCTTTACAGCGATGCCCTCATGCTCGCGGGGATCGAAATAGCACTCAAGCGAACAATCGCGGCCAGCATATTTAGAGAAGATATTATTGTACTATAAGGACAAATTGTAGCTTCGCTCTCAGAGTGCATTTTCGTTGATTTCTCCCATACTGTTGTTTACAGAAAATAACATTGCGTTTGACGAAAATCATGGAATACGCAATCACGAGGCTTTTCTGGATCGCGGTGTGCTTTAGACAGCAAAAGGAGATTATTATGCTCTCAAGGCCGCAACTATCAATTTAAATTGGGATTTTGACAGCGCATTACCCAATTGGAACCAGTGATGCCAGATATTCTCTGTTAAATTACCCATGAAAATCGGAACAAAATGCCTCATTTGCATCTTAAAAATGTATCCCACAAAATTCCCAAAGAATTGAAAATATATATTTCAGTAGTAAAAAAGTAGCATTCATGTTACCTTAATAACGTACTAGAGTGGTTAAACAATTTTTTTTTTGGAAATTCATAAACGCTACCTCAAATTATTGTTATTTGTGATAAAAAAAGAGAAATGTGTTTTTTTACTTTGAAAAAAAAAAGTTTTCTTAGAGGTCGCGCTGGTCGGTTTTTTATAAAAACGCTTATGTAACTTGTTACTAGGGGGTTTCTGGGGTTGCTAGTTAGGAATCTGAAGTCAGTTTTTCAAAATTCAAAATGGCGGATCCAAAATGGCGATCCATTTTTTTTTTTAACTTTCGCACTTTCTCAACAGCTCTGAAGAACTGTCAATATTTGACAGCAGATGCCTACCCTGCAGTGCTTTGCTGGTACCACAATGGACCATTATCCTAACTAGGCATACCTTACGAAGCGCACGTACTTTCTTTTAGCTGTAACCCTTGCAATGTGGGAGCAGTCTATCCATTTAACGTTATCCACGATGGAGCACTATACATTATGCACAGTTTATGGCTTTCAATTAGATACATATGTACCTATATGCCTATCTTTGTATGTATGTGTGGATGTTTACGAAATCAAGCAATTAATTAGCCTCTCACCTGCCACACCCTGTTTCACAACAACTTCTTGTATGTATGTAAATACCTAAATACAAACGTATTTGTAATAGTTACCGATGCATAATAACAACAAGAACCACACCAATACAATATCAGCTCAAAATTCAACTAATTACAGTACATCAGGAGGATTGGGTCAGCAAGTGTTGCCCATTCACAAAGAGCGTAAGACGCATATGCTAATGTTCAATTAGTTTGAATGCCTACTTGACGATAACGCGCTTCATATGCATATTATTCAGTGTAATGTTCAGTTAGAGAATTGGAGTGAATGGTTCAGAACAGATACATACATATGTATGTATGTATATATGTAAGTAGCTCTAAACTGTAAATAGAGGTAGGTATTTGAGCGGCTGGCTATTGGATGGCTTATGTGTCCAATTTAATACAAATTGACCTAATAAATATATGCCAAGCTCATTTACGGATATGTTTGTATGCGTTCGATTATGCAAAGACGCTTTTGTGAATTCTCTGATTGTATTTACATACATATGTAGGCAGCAGTCTGACACGTGATGCTGTGTGCATAAAATGCGGTTTGGGCTATGTAGTGGCTTCAACAGCATGCCTAACTCTACTCACTATCAATAGGTGTAACGCTCACTTAATTACCTTCGGTTAATTAATCAACTTCAAAGTTTAGTAGCCGCGGAACGAAATGTGAGCGCAAATGAATTAATTGGTAATTTCTCAGCTATTTAAATATGAAATTAACACCTATTTACATGTGCACACGCATACATACATACATACGTGTAAGTAATATTGCAAATTAATCGAATCGATTTGATTTGATATAAAATAGTATGCGTAATATTAAATGTATCAAGCACAAATCTATTTATGAGCACAGCAATGTTTAGCCAGAACCAAATAGTTTAGCATAAAAATGGCATTTTTCAATCTAAATTTGACAACAAATGAATTAAACTTGGTCCAAGATACATAACACTCCTCGCTTGGGCGCAACTATTAACACGACGCGCCTAAATGCATGCTATGCTCTGCTGTATGTGCAATTTCCATTACGTAATAATTTATGAAATTTTTGCATATGCACTTCTCAATTGCCATATAATAAAACTTTCTTAACTGCGACAATGCTTCCGGCATTTTTTGCGGGCTCTGCGTGATTACCTTTGGCCACAGTGCGTACCCACTACTTTTTGGTCCAATATATATTTTATAAATAAATATATCTATGTACATATGTACCAATACGCTAACATAAATTTTGTCTCCGTTCGCTTGGCGATTCCACCGAACCGGATTTTAAACCAAGAACGCCATTGGAGAGGTATTTTTCTGTAGATGAGGAGAGTTTTTATGGTTGAAAATTACGGCCAAAATCGTCGTATGAAAATTTCAAAAGTTGGGCATAGTTGTTGTTGCAGCCTGTTCAATTTGAGTCGCTTTCGCATGTTGTTTTACTGAGTACTTGAAATTAAACTTTGTAATAAAGATATTGAAATTTTTCTATAAGAATCGAAATTAATTCCGTCATAAAAAATTTAGCTATCGAAAGTTATCAAGTTATCGAAACTTATCGAATCATCGAAGTTTATAGTTATCGAAATTTATCGAGTTATCGATGTTTAGTGAGTTATCGCAACGTATCGAATCATTTAAATTGATCAATGTTTATTGAGTTGTCGAAATTTAAGGCCACAGAAAATTATTTGTCGAAATTTACGGATAGCTATCGAGCTATAAAAATGTGTGGGGTTACCGAAATTTGTCAAGTATTCATTGAAGTATCAAGTATTTATTGAAGTATCGCTATTTATAGAGTTAAAGAAATTTGTCCAGTTATCGTAATATATCGAGTTCTTTGAATTCAAACGTGTTAACCATATTTATTGATTAACTGAAATTTGTCGATACATCGGATCGGAGGTTTTGGGGTATATCAATATGGAGTTATCGAAACTTCAAGGTTATATAAGTTTACCGAGCTATAACTGCTTATCGAATTTTATCGAGTTTCCAGAGTCAAAAGATTTATCGAAATTTTTCGATAGCTTTCGAAAAATATGGAGCTATCAAAGTTAACCAAGATATAGAAATTTATAGAGCTATTTAAAATTTATCAATTTATATCTATGTACATTTTTGAGTTATCGGAAATTTTCGAGCCCTCGAAATGCACGATTATAAAAATTTATCGAAATTAGTTGAGTTATCAAATTTTGCTGACTTATCGGATTTTAGTATTTTTGAAATTCATTGAGTTATCAATATGTAAAATGATCGAAATTTATAAACAAACTGGAATGTGTAGGGGTCAATTCCAAGTTCTGCCAAAGTCCTCCGAAGACCTTCAAAGATATACAAAATTTTTGTGAAATTTTAATTCTAAAGCACGAGATTTTCCGGTAAGTAACATTGTAGATGGGGGGCAACGTTTAGGCAAAAAAAGATCTACACCTCTCCCGATATGTTCTGTGGTTAAATAGAGTTGTGTCCAAAACAGACGCCGTCCTTGTAAGGCGCACGCACGTTCTTTACTTTATATGTAAATATTTGCCACGATTCTGCCCAATGCCACTCTACTATTATGTGCTTTAATTAACGCGCTTATTTATTTAATGCCTTTTTAATAACCAAACACTCGTTTTCAAAGTTGTAAAACATTTTCATTAGTTGTCATAACTTTTGAAATGAAAACGTGGTAATAAAGGAAAATATTGCACGCAGCTTAGCACAAACCGTCCAGCTAGCACAAAGCCACTTAAATGTACGCATGTTTGAATAGGCATATTCTTGCCTTTGTACTTTGCACCTTAATTAGCTCATGATGAGTTGAAGGGGCAGCAAAATGCAACATAAACTGAACTGAAAACTAATACATATGTACCATGCATGCATACATACATATGTATATATCTTTACGCATACACATTTACATGCGAAACTTTAGCCACCAGCCACATAAGCTCAAACATCACCTGGCGTCATGACATTTTCGCCAAAAGACAAGTAACCAAGTCGTATGAACATTAGGGTGGTCCGAAAAAAAAATAGTAAATTCGGAATTGTAATGCTCTCATTACCTAGGATTGTTCTTTACCGAAAAAAGTATACCCTTTTTTTACTTTGAAATAAAAAATAATAATTTTGAGGTCGCTCAAAGCGCTTAAATTTCTCCTTGTATTTTATAGCGGAAAAAAAAAAATTTCATAGAAAAGGCTTAGCCATTGTTTATTTTACCATTTTTCATCTCAAAAGATTTTTATCGAACCATAGAATTTTTTGGGGTTTTTGGCGACCTATAAAAAGAGCTATTACTAAATAATTATTGAATAAACAATTTTTACTGAAAGTGTCCGGAGGAGAAACAGAGCTTTCCAATCGAAAACTATTGAATTTCAAAACTTCTATACCACTTCTACGAAAAGTAGTTTTTTCCCATATGATATACATGGAAAACTTTCAGCCCTTTGAGCGACCTCAATATGGGGCGTTCCATACCAAAATGGACGTGATTCACACCTCATGTATTTGATTTATTTCAAATTTTTAGGGTTGATGGACAAACATAAATAATAAATAAATATGAAATTTAAGCTTGATTAATATATTTTTAAAAACTTTAAAGCTAAAAAAACAAAAACAAATCGATTTAATAGTTTTCCAAATATCTCGAGATCGGGGCGACGAGAAAAATTTGGAAAAATCCCACATACACACATCAAAACTCTCTATGAAAATATGTAAATATTTTTAAAACTTTTTTCTTGAAAAATTTTTCACATACAAATTTTTGTATAGAAAAAATTAGTTTTTGAAAATATGCCCCATATATATTTTTATTTCAAAAACAAAAACAAAATACGGAAGTATACTTTTTCGGTATAGAACAATCCTAGGGGGTGAGACCATTAAAATTCCAACTAATTTTTTTTTGCACCACCCGAATGCACATATTTACATCTATGTTTATCTACCTCAATATACAAGTATGCATCACAGCGCACAGCCTACTCGGAGGTCAGAATACCAAACGGCAGCAACTAATCAGCAACGACAGCAACGACAGCAACGACAGCAACGACAGCAACGACAGCAACGACAGCAACGACAGCAACGACAGCAACGACAGCAAGAGCAGCAACAACAGAAGGTTCATCAATGCGCTTTGAAGGTAGTTGTGGGCACAAATCGCCACATACATACGTGGATTATAGCTACAATTAGCCACATGTAATGCTTCGAAAGGCACTGAAATTGACACCTTAATAGAAGCCCTGTAGCGAATATACATACAGGGTAAGTGGAGAAGCACTCTGCTGCCACTATCAACAAATGAACGAGTGTTAAGGAAAATATGTATGTGAGAACCACGAAGTTGATAGTTTTTTGTGGGTGTTGAAGCATCTTATCTCTCGGTATGGATACAATTTGCATTAACCCAGCAGAAAATATGTAACTGCTTCTTGTGGAAGCCAGCAGAAAATCTGTAAGTGCTTTCATAAACATTTCTGAACTAGTTCAGTGCTATTGCAGGAATAGTCGAGATTATTTCGTGACCGTTTTGGGATATGTTCAGAACTATTTGGGGATCCTTTCGAGACATTTTTGATATCATTTTGGGGCTAGTTAAAGATAATTTCGGCAGCATTTCGGGT
>NW_016157408.1:0-2072 GCF_001687245.7 Rhagoletis zephyria | reverse complement strand
CTGATCATTTATGTATACATTTGTCTATATCTATCTCGATTCGTTTTGCCTGTTACAAACAACCGTTATGTGAACAAAGTTATAATACCCTTGTGCACAAGTGCGCTCGGGTATAAAAAATAAAAATCAGTGCTACTAAAGGCATGTAGTCGGAGTAAAAGGGCGTTTCCCCGACATGCAACACTTGATTTCAAATTGAAATTGTAGCTGTTTACAAAACCGTCTCAATTTCAATCTCAACTTCGATGACAGTTTGCTTATTTTCTTGTGGTTGTTTCGTTGGTTTTGTTTTGCTCGCTTTGGTTGTTTTGTTTTCATTTGCTTGTTATTGACGTTTGCTTTTCTTCTTGTGGCTCATTAGTAATTCCCAATAAGCAAGTTGAGGCAATTTCGTTCGAGGAGATTCGTATGCAATTTCAGGTGACAGTGTTTTATATAGCCAAATTGAGAACCGTATCGCAATTTCAGCGGAAATTAAGAAACGTGTCGTCGTGGAAACGCTTTTTAACAAGGAGTATGTTGGTGTTTAGAAATTTGAAGCATAATCGTTATCTGCGGTCCCTGGAATTTAAGTGCAAATATTTTTGTAAAACAGTTAAACCCGTTACATCTCTGATTTATGTTTATGTACATTTTTTGTTCTTTTCTAAAAACGGGTGGTCGCCTAATTGGGAGCTAAAGGGTTAAAATGCTTAGCAGAAATGTCCTCCGTCGTATTCCATATAAATATTGTCTTTGGTCCTCTCAACCAGAAGCCGTTTTCAGAAGCTTTTTAGTTTGGAAAAAATTTTTTTTTTTTTTTGTATAGCGTAATTAATACTTAATATATCCTCAGAAAGATTCCGACGATTTACTAAACCAAAAGATTTCAATTTAAAGGGCCCGCCCATGACAGTTTTCCTGGCGCCCAACCCCGCTTTCGACGGCCCTGCAAACACCTCAACACAACTCAAGGAGCAGTAAGTGGCCACCAAAGATACTTTTGATGAATAATCTAAAGAGTTCAGTGCCTCTAAACAAACAACAAATGCACTCAAAGAAGAGCAGCTTATGTATGTACAATGTGCATTGTACATATGTAAATGCATATGTATGTGTGTGCATTCATTCCAGCAGGATGATGGTAAACTACATAAAAATCGATACTTGCCTATGGTGGTGCGCTTGTGAAATGAAAAATTTCAAAGTGATTGAATAATTCAAAATAGTTTCACGTGAGAGAGCAATCGATTTACTAAGAGAAATAATCTCATACTACGCTTAGTATACATATTTCCTTTTTACTCGCCTGCCTCAATGAGTGTCTATACCTTCGGGAAATATCATCACATTTCAAATTCAAATCCATTTAATTAAAGCAATTTGCAACTGCATCTCTGTCGGTCGCTCGGGTGCACATGTGTGTGTGCTACATACTCATATGTATGTAGGTACATACATATATGTATATGCACGTAACTATGTATTTGCTTGCACTTATAAAAAATGCATTATCCACAATAGCAACACAAGTGATTTGTTGTCATAGCGATAAATGAATGAGTTTATGGTAGAGCAGTGATTTCTTCTTTGCGGTTGTATGGAGCTTTTGAAAGTAAGCTGCTGCACAAACTTTTTACACACTTCAGGCAATTAAAATCAAATCTACATATGTATGTATGACATACATGCATGCAATAGCACAACTACAATATGCGCTGGAAATTTTGCAATTAAAAATGATTTATTATAAACAAAAACCTTATCGACTTAAAGAACATATTCTCGTCAACGCAATTTGCTTATGCACATGTACATATGTGTGTATGTACAAAACTAGTTTTTCCGTGGATGTGCAATACGTAATTAGCATAGACGTTATTCTGGGTGGATTGAGTTTGGACTGCAAAATATTATACATGTATAATTTTAGATAAGTACATTCAGACTTATGAACATATTTACATAGATACCAATTCAGGAGTATTCCTTTTTCATGATATTGGAGCGAAACAAGCAATGCAGTTAGTCCTTTCGAAACCGTAAACCTATAATTAAAAATCTTTCTTGTTTCTTCAGGTCGGTAAAAAAAA
>NW_016157407.1:278822-316076 GCF_001687245.7 Rhagoletis zephyria | reverse complement strand
TATAAAATAATTTATTGGCTCCTGTGTACGATGATGTGTACACTCATGTAGATACGAATAACATTTTTATATGTTATGAACTACTAGTGAACCCGTTTCGCGTTTTTGTTTAAAATATTTAGAATATTAATAACAATAATATTTTCGATTGTGGAGGACACGGGGTTTCAGCAATTTGTCAAGATATTAGATCCCCGTTATGTGTTGCCATCCCGAATAACCTTCCAGAAAGTACTAATGAAAGATTTGCATACAAACATTAAAGAAAAGTTGAAAACCGGTCTTGGCCGCGTTGAGTATTATGCAGTGACTACAGATGGTTGGACGTCAGCCGCGAATGAGGGTTACCTGACGGTAACATGTCATTTCATGACGGACAATCTCAAATTGCGTACAACAGTTTTGTCCACTAAAAAACTGCTCGTGGAATCTAACCACTCTGCTGAAAAAAACGCAACACCATTACGCGCAATTTTTGAGGAATGGCAAATTGTGTGCACTCTATGGTAAAAGCTTGTGAACTTCTTCAGAAACGACAGTTGCCTTGCTTCGCTCACACTTTTAATTTAGTTGTTCAAGAATGCTTATCACAATTATTGAAATGTAAAAAACTCGTAACTTATTTTAAATCAAGTACAATAGCTTATGAAAAGTTCAAAGGAGCACAAGGAAAGGAAAAACCGTACAACCTTATATAGGAGATACCGACGCGTTGGAACAGCGCTTACAAAATGATTGACAGAATTTTACTTACAAAAGACACAATTTCTCTTGTGCTGCTTAGTACATCAAAAGCTCCGCTGCCATTGACTGCGGATGAAAATGAAATCCTAACTGATATGAGAGAAATCCTTGAACCTTTTGAGAATGCCATTGTACTTGCATCATCAAGCACTAATGTTACAATTTCATTGCCTATACCTATTGTTTATGGAATTCTTCAAAGCCTTGAAGAGTGTAAAAGCAAATTAAAAACCGTTGAAGCATTTGACGCCTGTGTCTTTATTATTGAACGGCTAAAGAAAATGATGTTTGTTTACGAAGAACGTTCGGTCACAAGGTTGGGAACATTGCTTGATCCGTGGTTCAAGAAGGAAGGATTTCGCTCAATTAACAACGCGGAGCTGGCACAAAAAGCCTTAGAAAATGAACTTGCATCTTTACATCCTGCAACCAATATTCCAGACGTCGCTGAACCGCCAACATCAGGAACTTCTTCGCGGCTACAATCCAGCCTCTTCAAATTTTTAGAAAGTAAAGTTGCCTAAAAAGTAAAGTCAAGTAGAGCGGATGCAATAAGTAGCATACGACAGTACCTAGAAATGCCAAATACTAATCCAGACTCCAATCCGTTAGATTTCTGGAAGGTATTATATAAATAAAATTTTCTTGCACTGCCATATAGTCAAGATTTGTTATTTTTCTTTTAAACCAATATAAATCTGGAAACTCTGAAAGTATGTGTGATGCGCTATTTCTGTATATCGGCGACTTCGACTTTTCAGTAAAGCCGGTTTAATTGTTTCTCAGAGAAGATCGACATTGAAGCCTTATGGTCTGTTATGGTTCTGTTTAATGGATGTTGCTTATAATTGAACAGCCTTAACTTAACGTATCTTAAAGCCACGCCGAAATCTGTTTCATTTTGATTCCCTAAGCTTTACGTTCCAATAAGTTAGGTTAAGATGCCATAATCAGGCTTTAAGAATATAGATCAACTGCTTTTCATCAACAAGAACTATTGGCTGATAGAATAATGTAGCTTTTATACAAGAGGTATAAAAAATAACAACACGACAAATTTCTAAGTTTTAGCCATTAATTTTTATTCTTTATAAAAATATACATAGTTCTAACTACAACAAAAACACATGTAACTCAAAGTTACAAACTTTGTAAAAAATGTATAAGAAGTCCATCAACTAATCAATATTTATTCTATATTTTCTAGATAAATTCTGGGTATGCAGTTTTATAGCCCATTAAATTTTAATATAACAACGTGCAAGTTTCAAGTAGCCCAAATTCGCGTTAATGAAAAATTAATAGTTAAAAATTAGAAATTTGTCTTGATGTTATAGTTTTGACCACCAATGTATAATAACTTTCTTCGGATTTTGGTAAAGCGTGAAACTTTGAACGCAATTTTTTTCTTTCGATCATTTGATAAAATAAATTGAAAGCAGTTGAATTTAATAATAGATCTGATAAAACTGTGAGTCCTTTACCCTTGGTAACGCGGTCTTAGTTTATACGGTTATTTGAGAATATAGCAAAATACGTGGTAAAAGTTGTAGATTTCCAGTCTTGGCCTGGATACCCCAATTGTTTTGATTAATTTATATGAATGATATGACTGAATACGTTTTTGTTTTGTTTTAACTAATACTTGTGATATGTTATTATCAGTACTATATAAGATAAGTATGTATTTAATATTTTTCTTCTACATATAAGATTTTGTTTTGTTTTGATTAATACTTGTGATACTTTATCCGACTGTTAGTCCATAAGCTGAGTAATATTTACGCGCTATGCTCTTGTGTTTTATAAACAAACGTTATGTTAAGCTCAACAATGTTTTTAAGCGTCTTGTTAGAATTGAAATATATGTGCTCAACATAATTACCATTACTGAACAAATGTTCATGTTTTGTATGCTGTAATTGCTTTATATTCTTACGACTTGTATACAGAAATTAAATTTAAACATATTGAATTGATTGTATGTGTATGATTTTTTGTGCTTTTTTCTAATACATACAATATTCTTTACGTTTATAAGCGAATTTGTTTTTCTAATATTGGGTATTTTGGCTTTTCATATTATGGTCTAAAATATTTGAATAGTCGAAGAAAAAGGACAAAGTTATTGGAAAATGCTATATAACAATAAGATAATTCTTCAGGGACTATAAGAAACGAAAAATTTTATATAAAAGGCTTCATATATGCATTTTAAAATTATCCGATATTATCGGTAGTTTCAATGCAAACTATCGAAAACATCGAATGGGCTGACTATCGATAGTTTTACAGCTATAATGCAGAGTTAAGTCTCTTTTACAAAAATTATTTAAAAAGCAGACGTCTTGGTGGCCAAAAATTAGGACATTTCTAAAGCCTCGAATCCGAATATACAATTTTGTTTTTAGAATAAAAAGGCTTAATAGAGTTTTATTTAAAACAAAATAAAGAAAAAAAAGTAAAAAAATATTTTTTATTTTTTTATGGAAATATTTCTTACTATCTTAAAAAAAACATGTAAATCAAAATTTCAAAATTTGTAGAACATTTATATCAATTCGACGAATTTTAACAAATGTTCATGAATATTTGAAATATCTTAATCAGATTTTCGAGAGTTGTTTTGGCATGCAGTTTTGTGCCCCTTTTAATTTAAGTGTAATAAAGTGCAAGTTAAAAGAAGCTGGGACTTAGGGTTGATTTTTGAATTTTTTTATTGTTGAAGGTGTTGCTCAATTTCTTCATATCATCGAACACACTTCGTATGAAAGAAAAAAACTGGCACAGTCAACAAAAAATCTCAAAATTCAAAGGTAACTCCTTGTTACTGCAAACTTGCAATTTGTAAGACTAAACTGTGGGCTATAAAACTGCATACTCAAAATATTTCTAAGAATTCTAATTCAAAAGCCCGAAATTTACCAGACGCCTTACTGGATGCGCCATTTCGTATTTTGAAATTCTGACTACGGATTCGTAACCCCTTGTACGAAATTTCTTTGAACCTTCGAATTTTGGCCGCACTTTTGAATCTCGACCGCACAGTGTAATCGTTTACAGAGCTGCCTATATGTTTCATTGGAACAGATAATTGCCATGGGTATGGTTATGGCTATAATATGGCAACACTGATGGGGCCTTAAGGATTTATCAATGGTCACTACAAAAACTAAAAAATTTCGTTACGTAGCTTTAGTTACAGTAGAAGCGCAGTAACAGCTAAAAAATTGTCCGTGTTTTTTTGATCGTAAGTGTACATATGCACATAGGTATATGTAAACATATATGTATATATATACATATGCATGTTTGCATTTGTATAAGGTAGCATTGACCGAAATAACTTAAGTTTTAAAACGTATGTACATATATATGTTTGTATGTATCTATTTACATGCACTGTTAGAAATTTATCCATTTACTTTTACGACGTTATTTACTCAGGTGAAAATACAATATGGCTTTTGGTAGATGATAAATTTCTTCGGAAAACCAGGTTGAAATTTCTCCAAAAATGGAATTTAAGTTTCAGTTCAGTTTAAGACAAGCTGTATGTCCGTTGTGTCGCTTAAGGTTTTGAGTAAATGAAATGAAACGGAAAATACGTGCTTCTAGTGGGGTTCGACTTTTGTGCATTTTTACAATCGGTCTCGCAACTTATGTTCTCTTATCTCAAGTGATCCCAATACAACGTGCTATTAATGAAGAAGAAGCCCAAGAAATAAAAAAATACTCATTTTGGCAGAAAAATGAGCAGATATTGCAGAGTTCTAGAGCTCAATTCAAGGACTGGCACGATGTGGACGCCATGGAAAGAGAAGCAACTCGCACAGGAACTGGCGAGCGCGGTGAACCGGCATACATTAATGATCCATCGAAGCTGCAGCTGAAACAACAAATGACCAAAAAAAACGGGTTTAATGCGTTGTTATCAGATGTGATTTCTGTTAATCGTTCAGTGCCGGATATACGTTTCCGTGGGTATGTGGACTTATAAATATATATAGGTAATTTCCAAACAAAGTGCTATTTTCTTGTCCCCACTTTTTAAATTTTTTGTATGGTGGTAAAAACGAAAAATCATAGCATTATACGATCCCAATAATAATAAGCCACCTACAAAGCTGTTTTTAAGTGTGTAAGCCCAAGGCGAATTTATGCAAGGTGGTGTCGCTGGCGAATTTAGATTACAACAACCACACACAAGGAAAAAATCTCCAAAAATCGCTAATGGCGATTTGCTAAATTTTTACGAGCAAATATAAAAAAAAAATCACCAAATTGGCGCTAAATCGCCAAATCTGGACACTCAATTATAATATTGTCCGTCCGAATTTTCCAGAATGTCACTTTTTTAAATTTTGCCGTGATATTAACATTAGTTTTTTTGCTTGCCTAAGAGCATTGTAGTTAAGAACCGCAAGAAGTTGTTGATCGAATGACATAAGAAATAACTTAATAAAAGCAATTAATTTGTGCTAAGGCTAAATATTTTCGGAATGCACTGATGCCACATGAAGGGAAAATTCCAATTTTGATGTTTAAAGCTGACGATTCCACTCCAAAAATTATTCACGACGCTGCACTGGATACGCAAAAATAAGTAAATACCTTCTTATTTTTCAATTGCCAAGTCAATTTTTTGAAATTGTTCGGGAGATACGAAAACTCGATGTGGTTTCGAATTGCCTGCCATTCTGCATCGAAAGCTAGCGAGTCTAATGGAAAGAAAATGATTTTAGAATTTTGAGCTAATATGGGGCGGCCCCAGTGTGCGTCGTTCCGACTTCGGTCGGTAAAGTCGTTTGGGTGAACTCGAAAAAAAATAGTTTTTAAGTTTTTAGGTATTAAGGGGATGTTTGCTAAGGGGTTTTTGTTATATAATGAGCTAGACTTTTATGGAAAAATAATAAACATTAAATAAACAAAAGATAAATGGCCAAAATTTATAAAAATATCGATGCCTTAATTTGCTGATCACTAGTGTATATGCAACATTCATAAAAATTCAATAGTCTGAATTTTTAAAACAATTTATGGTATGGAGTTTTATAGCCCATGGAATTTTAGTATAACCAACAGTGTGCAGCTAAAAATTTCCGTTGTTTTTTATTTTTTTGCCGCTGGTTTTTTTGTACTTTTTTTTAATTTAACAATTTCCATTGATAAAAAATGGCGTTGACTTTTTTTGTCAACAATTATTGCGTTTAATTATTTAGAGAATCATTTAAAATATTTAGGCAATCAAAAGCTCCCCAGGATTTCAGTAAAATAAGTTTTGAACGCAGCACGATATTTTCGCCTTTTATCGATATACATTTATATGTTGTATGTATGTATGTATATAAAAATAGTGCATTAAGGCGTTCAAAAATTAAAGCAATTTTGGATAGAAATTTATAATATGAAGATAACTACGAAACATAATGCGGGAACGAAATGTTTTATTTTTTTTCCAAAAAACCTAATAGTGCACAATTCAAGGACCCATATACAAGAAAGATTTTGTATTCTGCCTTTCTTAGGTCTAAACTTGAATATGCCTCTCTCATATGGAATCCCACTTATGAAATTCACCATAAAAGGATAGAACGGGTTCAGAAAAGTTTTTTAAAATTTGGTCTAGCCCAAATTAGGTTTGCAAATCGTTTTTCTCCTTATATTTCGCGTTGCAAACTTGTATACATTTACATACACTTCGCAGTAGACGAATTATTTCTGGCCTAATGGTGTTACATGATGTTTTGAGTGGAGCAATTGACTGTTCTGTCCTTTTAGATCTCGTTAAACTCAATGCCCCAATGAGAATGCTACGTGAACATTAGGGATGTTAATTTTTTCGCTGTTTACGAACCCGGGATTTTCGGGATGTCGTTATCACAGTCCCGGGAACTTGGGGTTAGTCCCGGGGTTTGGATATTCATTACTTTGCAACAACTTAAATCGAGAAAATTGCGTCTATATTGTTTGAGAAGTTCTTTTCAATTATGACTTTATTACTCATTTGTACAATTTTGAATGTGACTTTGTTTCACTTCTGGATTGGAAATAACGTCATATGGTTTTAATTCCAAATAAAATGGATATATGGCCTTATTGCGCATGGTGTTATTGCACCCCACCCCACGATGTGGATATAGACAATTGTTTATTATGTACTCTTACTAAGTACAATTCTCATTTCTGTGTTGCCGAAGTATTTTTTCCCACAACTTCTTTCTTCTTTCAATTAAGAAGAGAAAGTTAATAATAATTTATGATTTTCGGTGAAACCGTTGCAAATCGCAGACATGACAAAGTTTAATTGCATTATAGAAAACGACGCTCAAGTGTGCAGAAGAGATGTCCTCTTAAGATCGTTTCAGCATGACGAAACGATTAAGTGAGTAATGTGCGAAGTGCCTAAGTGTTTAATTCAATTAAGTAAAATTTTGTTACAACTCCCATTAGTTATTGGACACACTCTAAAATTTGTTTGTTGATATTTGCGCATATTAAGATAGGTAACTAGTTTCCTCTCTTAATGAATGCAAATTTACACACCGTGTTAATTAAATTAAACACTGCTTGCTTACTTTTACTTATTCTATGTGTGGCGTAGAACAAATTTCAAATTTGTTTTTTAAGTAACCACTAAACATTTGTTGTTCACAATTTCACAGTTTACACATAAAATGTTCAAAATTTCATCTAAAAAATTGTTGTTTAAATTTACGCATACAAAGAGAAGTAACCAGATTCCTCCCCTAGTGTGTGCAAAATTAAACACTGTCTGTTTACTTTTACATACCAAATTTGTCACGTAGAGAAAAACTACACACAAAGTGTTAAAAGTTAAGTAAATATGAGCTCTTAGCATTAGCGCACACAAGGGGTGGGGTTTGGGGTTTAAACCCCCCCAAAGCTCTTAATCTCAATTACAAACTGTATCTTAAAGCTTTGAAGCCAACTCTCAAGAAAACCACAAGAAATATTTCTTATANCTCTTAATCTCAATTACAAACTGTATCTTAAAGCTTTGAAGCCAACTCTCAAGAAAACCACAAGAAATATTTCTTATAATTTCTGTTGCTTGAAAAAGCAAATTTTCTTGAAGAAATAAATAAAAGAGCATTTTTTTCTTGAGAGCTGCAACTGATTTAAGAAATTTTGATAGAAGAAAATTTCTTTTCCATTTCGTGTGCGTCATTTTGTAAGACTTTTTCGCGTTTCTTGAGAGCTCTTTAAAGTTTAACTGCGAATGAAAACATTGTCCTAAAAGTATGCAACGCATACTCACTACTGTTTTACACTTTACAGCTTAAAACAGTTTACCACTGATTTGAACTCAACAAGCATTCGAAGATTTAATTTGCTAACTTCGAATTCGTTCCACCAAAATGAGCTACATGAAAATACAAGTTCGGTTAAATTTTCGGTATTCGAAGTATTAAAAAAAGAGAAACCAGAAATCGACGAAAATTAACATATAAGTGTAAAAATTTCATGGAATTATTTAATTTATTTATATTAATTTTCTTTTGTAAAATTGTGTATTACTTTTGAAGGTTGAGTGCATCTTGTGTTTATAGAACTTTTTATCAAATCTTATATACAAATTTAGGAGTACCGTTAATTTTTTCATGATTTAATGATCGGATCTAAACCAAATTAAAGGACGACCCTTAAGGCACCATCTTTCCGGTAAAAAAAAAGAAAGAAGAAGAAGAAGAAGAAAAAATACTCCGAAGAATTGATATCCTCCCCTTTTTTGAAGCCGGTTGAAAATGTTTGAGTTCTTTTTAGATTTCATGTAAATAAAATGCAACTTATGAAACCTTAAAAAGTTTATTTATTTATTACATTCTGTACATAAAACATGCATAAATGTATTTTAAAGAGCGTATTATCTGATGCGAATTTTCATTATTTTTTGATGATATATATTTAGAAGTATAAACCCCTGGTCGCATTTCTACCGCTTTTTCTAGTTGCTGGAAAATAATTAACAAAATATTCTCTATATAATTTAAAATCTTTGATGAATTAAATTTTTGCTCCATCTTCGATATTTTCAGTACACAAAAATAATAGTAAATAGCGAAGAACAAGAACAGGAAGTAGAGCTGCCAACGAATTACTAATGTGTGACGTGGAAACAGGGTAACTCACGAATTACTTAGCGAATTAATTAGAGAGCGAATTATGAAACGTGGAAACATCGTACTAGCATGGATGAGTAGGGCCATGAGCAGCGTTGCCAGGTTGACGTTTTTAACGTCATTTGGGCGTTTTTTGTATCCTGTTGACGTTTGGGCATTTTTTGTGTCAAAAATTACGTTTTTTAACTTCCCAGTAATTGTTCTTTGTTACTAAATCTTGTAAGTAGAACTGATTTTGAATTATTTTCTTAATAAATCTTTACATTCTTTGCGTTTTGCTGCAGCTGCTTTAAAAGCCTTTTTTTTTGGATTCTTGGACTAAGAATTCCGTGTTCAAAGGCTGGTTGTGTAAACACTTCAGGTTATGAGGCTTGCTGTAATGTTAGAGCCGATCTATTGCAACACGCACGCTCGCAAAAACATCAAAAAAGCTGTGCGGCATAAAACGTCAGAAAAATGTAGGCGACTTTTTTAACACTTCATTGAAAATGTAAGGAATGCAAAAAAGGCTGAAATAATGCTATGCTCCTTCCTAGCACAACGTAATTTAGCGTTTTCGACAACCGAGCCCCTAACCAAATGTCTACAAGAAAAAAAAATAAAAAATAAAAACCAACGCCTTTTTAAACTTGCACATTATTGCCCTGAAATTTAATGGGCTATCAAACTGCATACTCTGTTGAATTGTCATTTTAATATACCTTACGTACATATGTACCTTTGTATACAATAAAATTTTAATAAAAACAATTTTTTGTACATTCATTTGATAAAGACGTTTTTGGGTAGGAAATGACGTTTTTTTCAGACCAGGAGGACGTGTTCTCATGACGAGGTCCTGGCAACACTGCGTATGAGTAACATTATTTCCTGCTCCTACTTCATGAAAAAATTATTGCACATTTCATTTGGTAATTCACAACCATGGATAAATAACATCGATTTTCATTGTTAGGGACACGCTTTAATACAAATGAAAAGAAATACGAAATATTTTTTTATTTTTAACCGACTTCAAAAAAGTAGGAGGTTATCAATTCTTCGGGATATTTTTTGTTTATTAAGGTTACCGCCTAACTTTGAGCCCCGACAACCGATTTCTATAATTATTCTTTTGAAGGGAAGGTGGTACCTCAGAGGCAGTCGCATACTAATTTGGTTTAGATGTAGAAATTAACGGTACTCTTAAATTTTATATATGAGAATTGAAGTCGGTTTTTATTTTCGCTTAAAAATTACTGGTTTTAATTGCTTCCTTGTTAAAATTTGTCCTCTTTTCAAAAAAAAAAATTAAAATATCTTGCGAAAACGACCTGATATGGAAAAACGACAATACAACAATATCTAATTTTTTTATTATAGATAGCCAACTTTGGCCGTCATGGACTCATAGGTGATACAAAATTATGCCATGTTCTTTTCAAAACCGATTATCATCTTTTTTCAAATAAAGTTTTATGAAACGTTTCATTTCAGATGCCGAATGATGAAATATTTTGCCGATTTGCCAACTGTTAGCATAATAATACCCTTCTACAACGAACACTTCAGCGCTTTGTTACGATCTTTGCATAGTGTTGCCAATCGTACGCCACCTGAGTTGATAAAAGAAATAATACTCGTTGATGATTTTAGCGATCGAGTCGAGTTAAAGACACAGCTCGACGAATATGTTAAAAAGTATTTTCCGAAAGTAGATATTATACGATTACCAAAGCGAAAGGGACTGATCTTGGCGCGTCTGGCTGGCGCAATTAAGGCTGTCGGGGACGTTTTGGTTTTCATGGATTCACACATAGAGGCCAACTATAATTGGCTGCCTCCACTGCTGCATCTAATTGCGCAAGATAAGCGAACAGTTGTATGCCCCATGATCGATGTGATTAACGACGAAACCTTCGCGTATACTGCTCAAGATGAAGGTGCACGTGGCGCATTCGATTGGACACTCGATTACAAGCGGCTTCCTATGTTGGAACGGGATTTGAAAGATCCCACAAAACCTTTCGAGAATCCTATCATGGCGGGTGGTTTGTTCTCTATATCACGAGAATGGTTTTGGGAGTTGGGAGGATACGATGATGGTTTAGATATATGGGGTGGAGAGCAGTACGATTTAAGTTTTAAGATCTGGATGTGTGGCGGAAGACTACTGGATGTGCCATGCTCACGTGTCGGGCATATTTTTCGAAATGATAAATGGCCTGGTGTACCAAATAATCGTAAAGGCGACTACTTACATAAGGTAAGCTCTATAAGTAAGGACGTTTATATAAGCATACATGTATGTGTGTACATACCTACTTCATTTTGCAGAACTATAAACGCATTGTTGAGGTCTGGATGGACGACTACAAAAAGTATGTCTATCAGCATGCACCAGGTTTGTACGAAAAAATCAAAGAAGGCGATTTAACAGAGCAAAAAGCAGTGCGGCAGAATTTAAATTGTAAATCATTTAAGTGGTTTATGGAGAATGTTGCTTTTGATTTGGTGAAACATTATCCCCCGAGAGGCACTGCCGATTTTGCATTTGGTCAAGTGCGTAGTGTGGGAGCACCGGATCTTTGTCTGGACACATTAGGCCCACCGGACTACGGGCCGATCGGAATTAAGCAGTGTGAGGAGGACGCGTTGTTTCCCAGCCGCAATCAGGACTGGTCCCTAAGTGAAAATCATGATTTGCGCATGCGTGGTGAAGACTACTGCTTGCAGACAACACAGAGAAAGGGAAACTCAATGGTGTTGATCTATGATTGCCACATTGGTGATACCGACCAGTTGTGGTATTATAACCGTAAAATGCAGTGGCTGGTTTACGGGAAAAACAGGAATTTTTGCTTAGAAGCTCGGCCTGATTTCCATCAAGTTGTTGTTGATAGGTGTGTCCTTAACAATCCATTAATGAAATGGGCTTTTGTTTACGTAAATGAAACTTTGCTCAATAAGTATTTTGACACTCTTCCCAAATAGATAATGTTTATGAAAAAATATTACACATAGTTATAAAATTTATATTAGGTTCAACGATACAATTATTTGTACTAAACTATATACTATATAATTCGTAATTTAAGGCTGACTGCTTTTTCTGTTAAGCTCAATGTTTGGATGCTCGGAAAATGTCGCGCAGACGCTTTTTATGTGAAAAAGAAAAGATTAATTAAATTAAATAGCTTTGCATGCGTGTTTTAGTACGCCGATAATTTCCAGAAATTTTTACTAAAAAGCTTGCAATTCCAATTAAACTTTGTTGATTTTATTTAATTTTTGCAAAAGTTTGGAATTTGGATTCATATAGTTTTTGTTAGATAATGAGCTCTACTTTTATAAAAAAAAATGCAAAGAAATTTCAAAGGAATATTGCGAATATTATATAAAGATAGCTACAATAATTAATGAGTCAATATAGTTTATTATTCCTTTTTAACTAATTAGGGAGTAAATTTCTACCCAGTAAAAATGTAGATATATTGGCGGAATTTCTTTATTCATTCTGAACGTTTGGAATAAATTTTTTTTGTTTTTTTAGAACGTTCCTGATGATATGTTAACGTATATTTCAAACGCATTCTGTTTATTCTGGATGCGAAATGGCCTTATCTGGAATGTTTAAAGAAACGCAGCCATAATAAATTGGTAATCATTTCAAAAATTTTCAAATCGGCTTTTTGATTTCCAGGTAGCTTTAAAATAAAATTTCAATACTTCATCACAAAGTTTCAGTTTGTATAAGTAAACATCGTACCGTTTTACGTGAAACAGGGAGGAGGTCGAGTTAAAATGCTGCCCTGCAACTTGTAACTTTTTGGATTCTCGGAATGTGACGCTGCTAAAAAATATATATACATACATAGAACAAATAAGCACAAAACTATGTACATATTTGTGACAGGCATTATCCACGTAAGATGAATACTACTGCAGATGGGGTACGGTTCGCTTATTTGTACAATGATTTTGGGTTATCATGTCCAAACGCGTGACCCGAATGCAAAAAATTTTAATAGATACACTCTAAAACATTTGCATAAAATTAAGACTACAAAAGGAGTAAATTCAGGCATTTTTGCACCTTCTTATGTGAAAAACAAACAAATTGTCTAATATTCTTATAAAAAGTGTGCAATATTAATGTTTACAACCAAAATGTCTAAATTTTATGCACGAAGTGTCTAAAAGCACACATAATGTTTGATTTCACACACTAACTTGCTGTCTCCACAGGCAAAAGTTTTTATCTTGATAATGTTATCAGGCAAAATTTTTCCCATGGAGACCGCATATTGCTCTTTGCAAGCAATAATTATCAGAGCTTTTATCTTGATAAATATTGCCAGCAATTTGGTACTTTGACAGCTACATTTTCATTTGCGCGATAGCTTCGTGGAGACAACATTATCGATATTTCAATATAAAAGCAAAAATTGAACTGTTTTCTATTAAAATATGTGTTATTATTTGCTTGGGTGTGAAATAGCATATTTTTTAAACTTTTTAATTGATGAAATCTGGCAAAAATTGCCATCTTATAAATGCTTTTATCAAGATAAAAAATGCCCACGCACAAATATTGCCGCTGATAAAATTTTTATCAGGCAATAAAAATGACAGTTGGTAGGCAAAAACTTTTGCCTGTGGAGACGGGCCGTTATAATCGTTTTTCTCATGAAATAGCAGTAAACCTTTATTTGTTGTGAAATCGTCGCGTCAGTCGGTTTAGTGTGAGCAAATTTTTAATTGTTGGTGTTCTTCGGTGGAAAATTGGCATAATAAATATATATTTATAAAAGCAGTTAATGGTATTTTTTTTATAAGTTCATAGTTCTATAAATATTTTGGAAATGTTTGTGTGCAAAGTGTATGCTAAGCAGTTTTGTAAATTAAAGAGTTACCATTTGCATTAATATGCGCATAGGGAATTAAATTGTAATATGTTTGAGTATTTGTTTCCGAAATGCAAGAAAAAATGTTCAAGCTATAATGCTTATGAAGTGCATTTTTCTAAAAATCGAATATTTTCGTGTTTGAAACCATTTACTAATACAGGCTCATTTCGATCACATTTGGAAAAAGATACGTATGAATATATAGAATCACTTATATATATATTGCTTACCATTATCGACGTAAATTTGCCAAAATGGTTTAGAGTGTACATATGTACGTCTAGAATAAACTTTAATTTAAAACTAAGATTTCGGTTTGAAATATGCATTTTTTGTGGTAGAAAAATAATGTGGATGGCGTAACCGGAGTTGGACTGATGAGGTTATTTTTTCCGGCCCGGTCGAAGACCACCAACGCAGAAAGGAGTTTTGCGCAAATACGCTGCTGATGGCCCAACGCGAGCTCAATTTTTCTTTGTGAAAATTGCAATTTTACCCCCTTTTATAATGGCCCCCCAAGTGCTTGTAGAAAGGGCAGGGAGGCGAACGTTGACTTTTCTTCAAGTTTATACTGTGCACTTTCTAATGGCTGGAGTGCACCACCTCTTCCCCCTTCGCTCAAAACAAATAACCAAACAATACCCACGCACAACATTAAATCCTCTGATGTTTTGTTTGATTCCTAATTGGGAAAACTTCATGCATGCATTTTCATAATATTCAACTGTAAAAAATTATGAGTGAGATATTTTTTAATTCGAAAATATTTCAATTTCCCTGAATATCGTGAAATATCATCGTCAGAATATATAATGAATGGACGCTTTTGAAAATTTTAATTCATGGAAAAAAGGGGGTAAAATTACACTTGAGCTTGAAATTTTAGCTGTGTGCTAAGCTTGAAGTTATTTGAGTAGGCCCTCATCTAGAAGCGTTAAATTTTGATAGACGCGCGACTCAGTGGGTAATTCTTGGAAATATGTACATTGAGCTTCATCTGTGAACTAATCAATTAGTACATTACTCAGTTTATCCGCAAAGTTTTCCCAGATATGCGAAAACTTACAGCTGATTGAAAAACGCTGTAGATTATCATTTTGTGATTTGTAATTGTCCACAGTAGGATCTTATTATTGAGAAACAATTCCTGTAAACAAAAAAAAAAACGCTGCAGTATGCGATGGTAAGTATCTATTCCATATTCATGAATTTATGATAGTTTTTCGTATAAACAAAATTAGCTTTGGTGCATTGCTTCAAAACGTTGCACCACGTCGCATTTCGTATTCTAGCAGCTGAAGGAAAGTGTACTAAAAATTTCAGACAAGTGCTCACGATTTGAAAAAAAAAATTTCACGGAAAAATTCGAAGTTTCTGAGAAATGCCCATATCTCTTTCATTCATTTAAAGAAATGGCGTGTCGTACATTTCCGCTGTAGCGTATGTTGTGCATATTTTTAGGCGCAATATTTAACTTCTGACGGGGTGTCATCTACCTCTAGAGTTTTTCTAATTGTATGTCTTTAATATGATACGTACGACGACGTTGATTTTTAGACTAGGTTTGCCATAAATACCTTTGCTATATTTATAGTATAAATGTTGGTCTCGACACACAAGATTACAAGTTGATAAAAGCGTTGTAATAAAAATAAATAAATGAAAGCAAAAATTAAAATAACAACGATGAACTGGAAAACCGAATGAAGAATGTGCGTGTAGACGGGGTAATTCGCAAAAGAAATTGAGAGCGCGAACGACATATGTAGTTAATTGGAAGCAGCGTTTGAAAGTGCATTTCTTTGCTGTGGCTGTGAGAATTTTCAAAGCCAGTTTTGCTGTTGGAAAGTAAAAACAAAATAAATAAAAGAAAAAAAAATTTTTAATATACAAAGCTTTTATAAATGGACTAAAAATTCGAAAATAATATATAATATATCATAATCATTTATCAGTCCCATGATTCAATAACACAAGTTTATGTAATTTGTGACAGCTGAAATCTAACACTCCTTTATCCACACACAACCTTCGATTCTAAAAAAAAAAAACATTTTTTCACATCTTAAAAGCAATGATAGCTCTCCACCATTTTTGAGCAGAGCCGTATGGGACATTTTTCGGCTATGCGCGTATAGCACAGCAGGATTCTACGAGTAATTCTAAGCAAATTTGCCGAAGGAATCATGGGTCAAAAATCAATTTGGAGTTTGCCAAATTGCAAAAATATGTTTCTTATCATTTTGATGTAGTGCCGTTAGAAAGTGCTTTAATTTTGTTCAAAAACATGCTATACGCAATTTTTTGATATTAGGAATCATTCTCTGGACTTATCTTTTACTTATAAATTTCACCAGAGAACGCAAAGTGAAAAATTTCACATTTACATTTTTAAGCAAATTTGCTTCGAATTACATGTAGAATCTTTCTATGCTATACGCGTATAGTAAAAAAAATGACCCGCCCTTATGTACATGCTTGTGTTTCTTCATCTAAAAGCATTTAATGTATAATAGATACATGTAGCGCGAGATTTCTGTTATAACTTTAGTACAAAACGGGATTTATGTTATATTTGGACGGGATTTTATTAACGAAGTTACTGGCAACACTGCTCAGATGAGGAGGAGTGGAAGCGTGCACTGCTTACCACTACACCACAGCGACCACCTTTGCTAGGCATTTGCTTCTATATAAAGGGCGCTATCCTAAGAAAAAACGTGACTGAATTGAACCCGTACTTGGCTTCTTATATTTTTAAATAACTAATCTCTAATATGGAGTACACTTTAATCTCGTTTTCATATAAAAATTCGTACGTGTCCCACCCGTGACGGAGGAGTTCCGGATTTTTTTTTTATAATAAAGCCATAATTTTTGTTGCAGTTTTTGCTTTGTTTGTATTCGTGGTTCTTTGTTTTTTTTATAAGACATCAAGTTCACACAGAAAAGTGAAATAAATTCTCAGAGTTTCCGTAAAATATTTCTGTTCGAAAAAGCAGGTTATTTTTTTTTTGTCACACTCATGACAGAAGTGTTTCTTCTCAGATTTTTTCCGTATTTTGGAATAAATCATATAATAGTAACTTTATCAAAATGCAGAATTGTTGAGTACGAGAAAGAACAAGTTTCTGTACAAATGTCCCACCCGTGACGGTGGAATCGCCCATAAGTAATTACATATTTCAAAAACGTCTCAAATAAATAAAAGACACTAGTTTTGTATTCAATTTCATTAAAAATACATTTATTGTTTTTTTGTTTCTGTTTATGCATATAAAAACTGAGAAATGAAATTAATCATAAAATATAGGCCAATAGAAATTTAATAATAATAATCATAATAATAATAGTCATAATTGTAATTATAGAAATGTATTATCAATATTTATAATTATGCTTTCAGTATGTATGAATGCAAAGGTTTAGCTTAGAAAGAGTGTTGCATGTTGCTGCCTATCTGCAACATAATATACCGATTCATGTGTATTGTATTGTATTGTATGGTATGTATATTATGCTTATACTTAGATAAGAATACTTGTATATGTGCATGTGTTTTACAATTTGTTATATTATAATTTTGTTTTTGTCTTTGTTTTTATATCGATTTATATCTTCTCATTGCTCATTACTCATTTGTCGCTTTCTCACAATTTTTGGATTTGTTTCGCACATTTTCACTTAATTAATTATTTTATATAACTAGATATCGAACAAATTAACCTTCGGCGATAGTCACTGCGCTTCGGTCGCAATCAACTAAAATTTTTTAAAAATAATATTTAATTGCGAATTACAAAAACACGCAATTGAAATCGAAGTGATACTCGTGTTTGCCTAATAGAAAGAATGAATGTACTTATGTACATACATACATATGTATGTATATGGGTATGTGTTCAATATTTATTTTCAGACTGGGAGAAGTGTATGGGTAACGTTCTTACTTTAGTTAAAAACGAAGACAAGCGGGAAAAGGGTGCGGAAGAAATGATAAAATTTAAGACAATTAAAAAGTTATAAATAAGCATAAACTTTAGTAATTTGAATAAGTCAGTAAAACTATTTTGATTTTGTTTGTTTTCTTTTTGTTTTTTGTTTATTCTTACTCAGCGTACATATTTACATACATAGAAAATAAAATTATGTATGATTGTATGCCTGTATGTTTTTGCATGCGGCAGTGCACACACACACTGACGGTGCATTTGTATTAAAAACAAAAAGGAAATGCAATAATTGTATGGTTGCTATGAAAAAACGCATTGCATGGATGGATGTGTTTGTGTAGTACATATGAATGCATGTATGCATTTAGTTGCGTATGTTTAAGAATGCCTATGTATGCACGTTTGCACATTTGAAGTGTGTTTTTTATTGATTAATTAAACCGATTTCCTTTTTTTTTATGTGTAAGTATGTGCGTTGTATGTATGCTTGCATGTGTATGCTATGTATGCTCGGTATGTTCGGTTGATATTCATCGTATAAATGAATTCATTAAATACATGGCTCTTACATTTATGTTGTTTTGTTGGTTGACTTAAGTGCTTTTATGTAAATTACTGTATTTCCATTTTTAATCATTAGTTGTTGCAATGCATTGCTAAATTCTTACTATGTTTACATGCATATGTATGGTTGCAAGTAATTTTTTACTTCATTTTATTATTTTTAATTTAATTTTTTTTTTTGATTTTATAATATTTCCTTTTCATGTGTCAAAACCACTAAAAGCGGATACTCATACATTTTACATACATACATATGTTTCATTATGTGCTTAATACTTTGCTGGATTCGAGTCATTTTTTACCTTTATGCACTATTATTATTTAAAATTTCATTTTATTTTTAATTTTTACCTTAGCTTTGTTCTTTGCAAAGTATGTATGTATGTGTTACATATTTTCTTTTACTTTTTAATTTCGCAAAAGCCTACCCTTATTTCACAAAACCAGAGACCAATCTTCAATTTACTTCCTTTTCACATTGAATACATATGTATGTATACATACATACATGCATATACCAATGTTTTATTTAACCTGTTACTTCTCTTTTGCGCAGCATTTTTTTTTGTATTTACTTTTTGTTTTTTTTTCTTTACGTACATAAATAAATATATATTTTTTATGTGTGTGTGTGTATGTTTATCATTCATTTATATATTTATATGTTTAGCCTAATATTCATAATCATGTATGTATATATGTATGTCGTAATAATAAATTTCCCTTTTCAATTTTCATATTTTAAATTTCTCTCAAAATGTCTTATGTTTGTTTTGCTTTGCTTAAAACTAGGCAGAATACTTAGAATTTGTTTAAATACATCATATTCGTTAGGAAAACGATAAATCAAACGAAAACAAACAACTTGATTAGAACGTTTATGATTTTTTGTTCATTTTTTCACTCGCGCCCAGTTTCCCCACGCGCTCACTGAACTCACTTTGCTTGCGTTTAAGTCTAATCATTCTCAGTATTAAATAACCACTATATTTTTAAAAGTTTAATTTTTTTTTTTAATTTGTCTTCTATTGTTGAAGGCTAATTATTCAGCTAAAAACTTCTTTTGAAAACTAATAGCCTTTCAAATCATTACGGCCACCGGCCTTTAATTTTCAGAGGGACTGCCTTTCAAGTTTTCTTTAACCTTCTGCGCAATACACGCATTTCTTCTTATTTAAAATATTTTTCTCAATCAATTTGATTTGATGTCTTTCGCTGCTTACAAACTAACTATTTATGTATATACATAGTATGTATGTAACTATTTGCAAGTTTTTTTTTTGCGAATTTCTTTGTTCTTTCTACTTAGTGAAAATAAATGTTATACACACAATTCTTTGTTTATTTTAATTTTTACATACTTAAACAAACCTTTAAGATTTGGATCATCATACTATTTGTCAAGTGTAGAAATGTGTGGAAAATATTTTTTGCACTCAATATTAAATTAAAAGTCACAATTGATTAGCTTTGAAAACCACTTCGGAAGAAAAATGGATGTATGTATAACTGTGATGAAAACTGATATATGTATGTACATTAGGGTGGTCCAAATCAGTAAAGTCGGAATTGTAATGCTCTCACCCCCTGGGATTGTTCCATATCGAAAAAGTACGCCCCTATTTTTTAGTTTGAAATAAAAAAATATTTAGATGGAAAACTTTGGGCGCTTTGAGCGACCTCTAAATATTTTTTGATTTCAAAATAAAAAATCGGGGTATATTTTTTCGGTATAGAACAATCCAAGGTGGTGAGAGCATACAAATTTCAAAGTCAACTTTACCAAAACTTGTGAAGAAAATACGAATATAAGTATATACATTTGGCTGTCTAAATTCCAAATGAATAAATTAAACTGAATAGTGAGTGAAAACACACCGGACTGAATCTTGCTTGGAAAACAAACTTCTGAGAATATGTTTTGAATGGTGAGGATTGGGGATTTAGCTACGCTACCACTAATTCGAATATGCCAAAACTGATATTGTCAAGCCAAAATTTGACATTTTTAATGACAAACGATCCCGAAAGTTTTTTCATACGAGATCTATCTGAGTTGTTTACAGATATTTTAAACATACATTCATACATCTTGGTAAAAAAAAAGAAAATCAAATCGTGAACATTTTCGTGAGATAATTTTCTGAAATTTTCAAGGTGTATTAAACCAACAGCCAGTGTTGGAACTTTGGACGATTGAAGTAAATTTGCTACGACTTTTAAAAAATTTAAAAATTTGCTACCCCACTACGCTTTATTCTATTTTCAAGACGCTTTTTATAATCAATTCAACTTATGGGCAGCAACAATTTGTAAATCACTTTAACTTCAAATATGTGGCAAACAGATTTGCCGGTGGAGAGAACTGAGCTATTTTGTATATGTATATTACACAGGCAATAAACAAAATCAGCTATGACGTCAAATTTCTGTCAAAATCTTCAAGAGCGAGAGTTGGCGGTATCACAACATAGGCAAAAGATTCCGTAGAAATCAAATTATAGATATTCTCAAATCAAGTAAATTAAATTTTCACTTATTTATGACGAAAGTGCTCGGTTTCATAATGTGCCAACCCTGCCAACAGCAGTGCGCCGACCAACTCGCATCGACTTTTGGTGATGAAGCACCACCACGCTGGTTTTCCGAATTCAATCGTGGTCCCACTTCGCTATTGGAGTGATTTCGTGAAGGTCGTCCAAAATTGGCTATTTGGCCTGAAAACATCGGTGCTGTGCGTGAACTGTTTTTCCATTATTAGTTGGTACACTCGTTGTGCGCAATTGCAACGCGCAAGGCGAATTTAATAAGGTGGTGTTAGCCGTGTATTTATAAAAAAAATTACACTAACAAATTAGACACACAATGACAGTATGAATTATACAATAAACAAATCCTCAAATCCGCAGCGAAAATGCAGCTGTGGCTCCAACACCACCTTATTAATTTCGCCTTGGCAACGCCTTTATATACCCGCGTTCGCACTCATACCAACTCAAAAAGGGCCTCATTTCATGGAACGTTTCTCGATGTCGAAGCTTCTACAGTATTCGCTACAATATGTTCCCCCTATTACGATTGGCGTCATCGACATCGTCGGCGTTATATTATCGCGAAAAACTGTTCTTTATTTCTGATTCATCAAGATCATGCGATGAAGAGTGCAAATAAGAACTGTTAAAATAAACCTTATATCAGAGTATTTAAAAGGTATTCGCACGAGGCGATTTTGCGTTCAACTCACGCAGGGTTGCACGAATTTAATGGCTAAATGTTGGCTGGCGACCGACTTCGTTGAAAGTGATTAGTTGAAAGGCCGTTCAACCAAAAGTAGAATGCAAACGCCTTTTTATGGCGAATATTTTTTATATTTTCATAGTTTAGCCATTCAATTTTTTTTCGTGCAACCCTGCGTGAGTTCAACGCAAAAGTTGAACACAAAATCGCCTGGTGCGAACGGCCTTTTGGTTTGCCAAATAACAAGTGTTACAATTTAAATTCGTGGATATGTGTTGATCAGAGAATTTTGAATTTTTATTAAAATTTTAAGTAAAAAAAAATTTTGCTAAAAGTTTATTTTATTTTAGATTTGAAGACTATTTTCGACTCCACAAAACTGCGATAAAATTAAGCCGCAAACTAAAAGTGGAATACGGATTCATACACATGCATTGATTCAATTGAATTACAAATACGAAAAGGAGAAGACAAGGGTAAGAGGAAATATCTAACAAATGAATTCAGCAAAATGAATAAAATGAAATGACAAAAATGTTTATATTTCTAATTTGACGATTACCTGGTACTAACGGCTTTTTTCTTAAAAAAAAAACAATTGAACCTACAAATTTTCTTCCAGTCGTCAGTAAACACGGTCTCGACAGAAATGGCGCCATGTGAGCTCAACGTCGACAGCAACTTTGCTTAGCCAATACCAAATATGTGTCAATAGTTGTCAAGAGGTATCGATAACAACTATACCAAAAAATTAACCAGCAACACAAAGTGACAGTTCTCTTGGAGAGAAGTTGCAATCGCGTAAAACATACATCATGATGCAATAACCCAGCGGCGCAAATGCATATTACGTAATCGAATACTCCTTCAAAACTTCGAAGGCGGTATATCGGAATGAATGGATTACAACCCAGATTAATTTGCCATAGGCATGGCCGCTTTGTGGTTATCGTCCTTTTGAACAAAGATTCTCGTTAGATTTAAAAATTTATAAACTTGGGGGAATTTCATGAAAAATGTAAGTAAATACTTGTTAATTAATTTAGTTAATTCCAAAGATTTGAAAGGTGCTCCGCTGAAAGAACTACAATTATTCGTATGAGGAATGCAATCGCAACCAGAGTCAATTCAGAAAGCCCGACCGTTACTACGCCAAACGTTTTTTAAAGAAAACCTAGAAAAAACCTATTACTTGTACATTATATAACATATACAAATCTTCTATTTAGGGTTAAAAATATCAAACTTTTCAAAGATCAAAATGGGGACAAAAGTCTCAAGAACTTTCTGATAGAGAATGAAGTGGGAACAAATCTCCTGTGAATTATTCGCGAAGAAAGGAAGCAAAAATAAATTTTTTCTCATAGCTTCTATTAGCTTGAAATGTTTGATTATTAAAATTGATCAAAAAAGAATTGTAACATAATTATGCAAATAAAGTCAACGANTTTTTTTTTTTTTTTTTTTTTTTTTTTTTTTTTTTTTTTTTTTGTTTTGTGCTCAGAAAAAAAATTGTTAGCCACACTTTTGTTCTTATTTAATTCTCCTTGAAAACGTTATTGATACTTTCGTTCTTATATTGTTCTCATAGGAAATGTTCCTGTTCTCATTTTGTTCTTCTTGATAACGTTCCCGAGAGTTTTGCTCGCATTTTGTTCTTTACGGAAACGTTACCAAACCTTTTATTAACATTTTGCTCCCGTTCAAACTGTTCTCAATACTTTTGTTCTCATTTGGCTCCTGACATTACATTTTGTTCTCGTGCAGAACTAAACCAAAACAAGAACGCGTTCTCGGTAGCTGAGTGAAACTACCTCTAAAAATGGTTGAATCACGGTACGTTTTGTGTTTCTGTACTGTACTGTTCTGACGTTGGTTTATGAGAGCATTTTTTTTTTATTGTATTGGAGTAAACGGTAAACTCTTCTGGAAGAGTGGTTTATACAGTGTGCATATGTAATTGTATGCAATCTCCAAAAGAGGTAATATCGTGACCTGAGATGCAAAAAAGCCGAAATTGACGTTATGGGACCTTGTAATAAATGCATCATAATTAATCAAAAAGTAACTTTTAAGCAAAAAACAAAACTGAGTTTAATTCTCATATAAAAATTTAAAATTATCGTTAATTTCTTCACGATCCAATTATCGGATCTAAACAAAATGAGTACGGGACCACTCTTGAGGTACCACCTTCCCGATGAAAAAAAGAATTATCGAAATCGGTTGCCGTGGTCCAAACTTATGGGGTACATAAAAAAAAATGTGGCCCCTATTATGAGTTGCATTCGATTTTCGACTGTGGTCGAAAGTGCTGAGCGAACGCATTTTCATTTGGTATTATGGCGCTCATTCGATGAAGAATAGCGCTATTGTGAATTTCGCTCGTTTAGGTCGTTCACAATAGTATATTTTTCACCGCTGAGAAGCTTTGTTTACAAATCGAGCAAACTAAATAGTGTGCTTATACATATTTATGTAAATTTGTTCCAATTAAAATGAAATCAAAAAGAAAGCGAGTTTATAAAAACGTGGTAAAATGAGTAGAACGAGTTCTGGTTCAACGATTCGTCAGAGGATGAGAGCTTAGTAAACTGGCCAGGAGTAGCAAATGTTTAAGAGAGTTTAAGTTTATTAGTCTTTCGAATATATTTTGATATAAAATATATTTAAGAAATTTGTCTACAGATTCATTAAAAAGTTCCGACCATCTAAAGAGGCGTTTGTGAGCCAAATCTATTTAAAATATTTTAAAACTATCAACAACGCTACGATTTTGTTCTCAGAGATCGTGCCAACAGTATTGGGTTTTTCTTTCACAAGTAAAACCAGCCTTTCGAGTTTGTGTTTAGTATTCACGATGTTAGAACTGCATGAAATTAATAAAAATTGTTTAAAATTAGTGTCTAGCCGCCAAAATGTAAGAAAACATATACAAAATCATACATTTTTCACAATTTTCTAACACTTCGCTACACCATCGAAAGCAAAATTCTGTTCGACAGAAAATTCGATACTCAACGAAAATTTCGACACGCTTGCATAGCTCATAATGAATTTCACTTTCGATCTTCGATAGCCAGCGAAGATCGAAAATCGAATGCAGCTCATAATAAGGGCCTGTATATATTCCGGCAAACTGATAACCATGCAAAAGGACCCACTTGATATGTTTTCGGAAATTTGTTTGTTTTAAGCATTTCTGTAATTTAAAAAAATGTTTGGCTTTTCCCAAGGCGAATACATATAAATTCGCCTTGGCTTCTCCCATGAAATTTCAAATTTGTCAGAAAGGTTTGCATTGATGGTGGCGATATATACTATTAGGGTATTCACAGTTTACTTTTAAAGTTAAAAGGTGGTAACTTTAACAAGATAACACACGAACTGTGAGCAACCCTTTACACATGTGTTTCAAATTGTCAATAAATGAAATAAAGTCAGATATATATTTAAAAATCTTTCAAATTGCGCCCACCTTAAGTTTTTGTGCTTCACTTTCCATTTTTTCTTATCGCGAATAATTAGCCAGTTTAACACAAAACAAAAATATGACACAAAGTCCAATAATTTTGCCCAAAAGTGTTATCTCTAAGTAGTATAGGAACCAACAACAAAGAAAGTTACCACATGGTAAAATGTTTTAAAGTTACCGGGCGGCAAAATTAACACAGTAGATAATATAGAACTGTGAGTACCCTTTATGTATTGTACTGGTTATTTGTGTATCTCGTTTATGTTTTCAACTGACAAATTGCTATTCAACTTTTTTTTTTATTATTTATATACATACATATGTATGCAATTACTACTGAAATTTACTCTGACCCTTTTTTTGAATGTATGTGCACTTTTATGTGTTTTTTTTAATAAAAATTATTCCCTTTATCAACTAGTTATTTGCGTATGTAAGAGTGAATGCGCTCGAGTAGTGAAATTGTGTTTTACTTAGTATTCATATGTATTAAAAACGGTTTTATTTTCTTTGTACTTTTGGCAATGTTCTTTTTCTAACAGTAATTCTTTCTTGATATTTACTTATTTAGATTTGTTGTTGGTTTGTTGACTTAAATTTTATCATAGTAATATACGTATGTATTCATAGTGTTTCCTTGCTTCATAAAAAAAAAAATATTTCTTTTGCAACTAAATGTATTACGTTTTCTCCTTTTATTTTTCTTTGTTTTTTTTTAGTTTTGTTTGCAGTTTGTTAGTTGAGAATGTATTACCGAAANAAAACGTGACGTGATGGGAAGTTTTGGACCCCAGATTCGTGTTCAGCACGAAAAATCCGTTCGGAAACACCAGGTCCCGTCTTATCCGCAAAACCCTTGTAGACCAGTGTAATCGATAATCGCTTAATACTCGTTTATCTACTGCCAGTCGACATTCGCAATAGGGGTGAATGTGAATAGTACGTATCTGCATACCTAGCATGGTGGCTACCTAAATAGTTTAGTGTTTTAGTATTTTGAAAGTATTTGATATTTGTAATAGTTGTTCTGTATATCGGTACCTTAATTCACAAAGACCCTAGAACATTTTTTTCGAAACTGTTCCAAAAACACGGAGTTACATGCCACTTTTTAAAACGCCCTCCCTGTTTTTGATGTTCTTTTTATAAAGTTTTTTGCTTGTGCTGCAAAATTAAAAATTTGTTGGTTAGGGCCTTTGTGAATTAAGGTAACGATATCGTCATTTAAAGTGCTAAACCGCGTAACTGACATTTTTTGCCAAAAATTGGATTTGCTCACACAAGCTCTTGGCTCAATCCTTATCCATTCGTCCTGAAAAATACTAGCCAGAAATGCGATTGCTTTATAAGAAAGGGAACAATTTTGAAATAAATTTAGAAAACAAATAATGCCACCTCATATACGAGGTTTTGCATCATCTTGATACGCGATTTGCCCTTTGTTGATACGCGGTTTTGTACTTTAAACGACGATATGTATAAGCAAAGGTAACCAACGCATAGCATTTAGAATAACAAATATGATCTGAATCTTTCCTTTCTGTATTGGAAAATATATGTATTTAAGTTGAGAAGACTAAAATTTTAATTGCCAACTTTTATGAAAATATGTATGTATATGTATATGGCATAAATTTTACTTGAATAATGCTAACACTTCAATAAAACGTGACAATAAAAATTGAAAGTCTTTATGAGTAAAGTATAAAAAATAGTTTAGATAAAATACGTTCAAAAAAATAAAAAGTCAATTTGTTATGTGTGGTGATGAGTGAATATTAACTGCATTTATGTATGTATGTATTTATATGCAATGTCTTCGTTTTCTAAAATTACTACTTTCGAAAATTACAAATGACATACCTATGTGTGTAGTAAATATTACATCCTGATCGCTTTTGCATTGGTATTTTATACCATCAAATAAAAAAATGCATAATATATGTGCATATATGAATGTATTTGTGTGAAATAAACAATCTCAAAATGGCTTTAGCGCACCAGCGCTTTGATCCTGGTGTTATATGAAAATCTCGGCTGAAATGTTTACATCCGTCTTTTCAGTAAGTTAAAAAATATGGCACTCTACGAGTAAAAAATATGTACAACGCCAGTTTAAGATGCAGTTGAGTACTGGGCATGCCTGAATGGCATAAAATAAGCGTCAGCTTGTTTAGCATAGTACCTAACCATATACATACATAAATGTGTACACACATACATACACAAGAAAGCATTTCCAACTGACCTAACGCGTGCGTGGCTCTCTTCTGTTGAGAAACATGCCCGACCTTGCACTTTCCATCACCAGAACTGTACCAGCTATGCCCTTAAGCTGGCATTTGCTGCTTAAGCGGCTGTTGCTGCTGCTGCATTTGCTGTTGTTGTTGTTGTGCTACCTGCTGCTCTACTTCTGCAGCCGCCGACGGACTAGTGTTGCCCTCCTGGTAGGGTCCCGTAACCACACACGGATGCATAGGGAAGAGGGTCGTCCAAGAGGTTGTTGTTAGTGTTGGCGCGTGGAGTGCAACTCGTTTCTCGCTTTTTGCCTGCTCAACGGAAGAAGCAGAATTCTCATTAGCAATTTCGTTCACATTTGCATTTGAGTTTGCATTCTTCTTACCCGATTCCTTTTTCTTTTTGCTAGCCGAACCACCACCTGTGCCGCCGCTCTTCGTAGTTGCTGTTGTCACCGATGTGGTCGCTGTCGTCTCAGGAGGTGCTGTAGAGCCGTTACTATTAACATTGTTTGCGTTGGCGCCATCCTTCTTACCGCTGTTACTTGAACCTTGCGCAGCGCCATTGGAGAGCGCATTTTCTGCTTCCTCGTCATCCTCTTCGCCACCTTCACGCTCCTTCTTCAACTTTTCGCGTTCTTCTTTGGCTTTGTTATCGAGGTCAGTGTTGATCTTCTTCACACGCATCTTCTCCTCCCACTCGTCGATACCATGCCGTGCGCGATTTAGATTGCGATGCTGATAGAATATAAGGGTCATTCGCGTTGGCTCATGCCGGTTGGGATTTCGCAGCGCAGTGGTCGCATGTAGTTCGTGCTTTGCGCACTCGATCAATACGCTACCATGATTGAGCGCTATGGCCACACCGCCCATTTGGGGATCAGCGAACGCTTCATAGTTGTCGTTGATTTCTGTTACCTCCCCAATCGGTTCCAGTTTGTTTGGGTTGGAAGTGGTCGCTACAGCGGTCGGCGTAGTTCCTGTTGTTGATGTGTTTGTGTTCGTTGTTACTCCCGCGGTTGTTCCGTTTTCGGCAGTGGAAGCGGTCGTTGCCGTCGGACTGCTGTTGTCGTTGCTATTGCTGGTGCTGTTGTTGCTGCTATCGTTGTTAATGGCCGATATTGGGGTTGCTGAATTTGGCGAAGTTACATTGACAGCAGTCGTTGGGTTTGAGTTTGTGAGCTCTGTGTTAGTGGGCGTGGATTGATTGTTGGGAGTGTTGGTAATGCTGAGATCCGGGAGGACAGTCTGGTGTGGTACCACTGGTATCTGCGTTTGTGCCTGCAGTTGAGTCTGTGCTTGCGCTTGCATCTGTAGGGTGTCGGTTGTTGGTGTGGGTGGTACAACCAGCGTGGGAAGTGCGGGCTTCAGATTCCCGTTGGGCAACGGCATTTGTGTTTGCATTTGTGGTGCGGCGGTGGCGAGCGATGAATGTTGATGGGCACCACTGTTTGGCGGCAGTACTGTCGGGGCATAAGCAGCCGAAGATGCGGTGCTTTGATGATGGCCGTACATGTTCCAATTTGGTGATGGTGTAGGTGGCGTGGGTGGCGGTGTTTGCTGTGGATACATGCTGTAAGGTGAGTACGCTTGATGATACCCATAGTTGTAGTTCATATTCTGATAGGCATCGTACGCCGAGTAGGCCGAATGTGGCGTCGGATACATTTGGTAGTTGCTCGGGTACTGAGTGTACTGATAGTCTGCCGGTGGTTTCGGTTTGACGAAGCCTTCTTCGATGGGCGTAGCATGATGGTGAGGATGATGGTGGTGTTGAGTTAGATTAGTCATTGGTGTCAATGGAGTGAGAGTGGTCAACTTACTTTCAGCTAAAGTATTATTTACTATAGTTGTGGAGTCGGGGTTCTCCTCACTGCCGCGGCTTTTTACTTCCCCGCGCACATCATGCACTTGCGTCAATTGTTGACTGCCAGCTGTAGGCAGATTATTGTAGTTGTTGGCGTAAGTAGCGCTCGTATCGTGGTGAGGTGTAAGTGGAGCGGTGGTAGTATGGTGCACATTGTCTTGCGGTGGCGCCATTGGTGTAGTCGCCGGGCCTGATGGCGTACCCATACTGACGGCGTGAGTGGCATGAGTTGCATGCGGCGGGGGCCAGTTTCCGTAGTAGTTTCGTGAATCTATGTAGGAACCAGTCTGGTAGTCGTACGAATAAGGCGAATCGAGTACCGTGCTTGAGATCTGATTGGATTGCAACTGCGCATCTGTGAAGGTATCAATCATAGTCGCCATATTCATTAGACTGGAATTGGACGACATGAGTTGATTGGGTGGATTACCTCCGGCCGCATTGTTCACAGCGGTGTTCATGTGAGTATTGTTAGCGTTGTTGACTGGCGGCGTAGTAAAAGCGCTTCCTGCAGGACTGGGGTTGTTGGTTACCGGTGTTTGACAGCGCGGCGAAGGGGTCGACGGGGGTGCTGACGATGGAGTTGTGGCAGCTGTACTGCCCGCTGCACCTGATTTTGATTTGGACTTTGATTTACTGTTGCCTCCCCCTTCCTTCTTGCCATTTACAGAAGTTGCTAAGATGCTGTTGGCAACGTTGGTTGCTGAGCCATTAGCGTTGCTAACATTGGTGCAATTAGTTGTTGGTTGTGGAGTGGCAGCAGGCGTGGGTGTAGTAGGTGTGGTTACGGTTGTGGTAGCAGCGGCCTCTGCTTCTGGTACAACGTTTTCATCTTCTTTGCGCTTTTTGCCGTGACGCCGACAGGGTATAAGCGGCGTGGAGCGAACGCGTACTTCGCAAGAAAATCTGAAAGTGCAAAGAAGACAAGTTTGTGTTATGGGGGCTCTGTTTTTAAGGGATCACCGTTAGGGAGCTTTCAAAACTCAACACTACACTCACTTGTCCAATACTTGCACCGCACCGGTGCGATGTTTCTCCCGTTGACCCTCCATACTCTCAAATTCGTCCGTTGTGTCCATGGTGTAGAGCGGCAGCACATGTAGCTGCTCATCGTCAGGCGGACGGCCATCACGGTTGGAAGGCTTCAGCAGTGCCACCTGCACTGTACACCCGTCCTGCATATTATGCAGATCTCTATGAGCGTGTGCACAAAAATCTAGGCAAGCGGTAACGCCCGAGAAAGGTCGGCCAGTTTCCAGACCGAGTCGACAGTCTGTCGCTTCCTTCTCGTACTTAGTTTGATTGTCATATGACCGAGGGCATACTTGTTTGAACAATGGCGCCAATGCCGTGGCTAAAAGATTCATATGATCCTCGATAACCGACTCTTCGCTCTTTACAGAGAGTCGGAATTTGCGCACAGTCTTTGAGCGGGCATACTTACACCCGTTGTAGTACATAGACCAAGAACAGCCAAAACTGTAGGACGCAGCTGAAGTTTCAGGATCGAGGCCTATCGATAGTAAATAAGGTGATTAGAAAATTTAATCCAGCCAAAAATAGAAAGCAAGATTACATACCTTGACACGCACATGTGCGACTTTCGTTTGTGGCACAACGGCGCGTTGTTGGAAGTCCGAATTTATTGAGCTTTGGTATCAGATTTTTATAAGCATTATCCGCCTCAAGACGTGGCATACCATCCCAAGCAACCATACAAACAATTATAAAAGCTGCTGCGCACCTATAAACCAAACATTAGTCTATAAGAAACCTTTAGAGATTTAAATATTAATGTTCTCTATACCTATGCCCTGGCCGCTTCTTTACAACAACCAAAATCTTTTCTTCTGGATCGGCGCGCCTGATAACCCATTTCGCTAGTGGACAACCTTGGGTTGTTTTGCCTTCCTTGCCTGTGTAAATGATTTTCTCTATACGCAGCTGCCTACCGGATATCTGGCAACGCTCCTCGAATTCTCTACGCAACTCGGACAGTGTCGAAGCAGTGCCTAAAATAAGTAAGTTTTAGTGTTTAGTCATCTACATGCCTGGGAACACATTACGACTCACCGAGATGGGTATAGTATGTTCCTGGTTCTGGGGGATTTTTATCGGAATGGAAGCATTCGCACTCAGGTATCTCCGTCTTATTGCCCTTTTCCAGCCGATCTGAGGTATCGAACAAAGGATTGATTTTTTCATGCTTAACCACAATTTCATTATCTTCTTGCTTTGCACCCTTCTTCTTAGGCTTCGTGCCACTGATAATTTCTGCTGGCTCCTCTACCGGCTCCTCCATGATTTCGTCCTTGGTCTGGATGCCTGTACAAGTCCCATCCTTGAGGTGTTCAGCGGTGGGTGTGCGGGTGCTGCCTTGACGACAACAAGAAAAGCCACTACTATTTTTGATGGCCGCCGGTCCGCCTTCGCCTAAAAATGGGTAACCGGCGTTATGGCCCAGTACGCCCATGTCTTCAATTTTGGGCTCGATCATGGTGTGACCTAAATGGGAAGGTGTTGGGCCTAAATGGTACCGATGAGGTGGTATGGGATAGGCATGCGCTGGTATGTCCTTCTCGTAGTTTGTGGGTAAGGGTATAATGCTATTGGTATCTGGTTTCCGATCAATATCCATCAAGTGATTGTTGTGATGATGCAAACCGACGCTATTACTACTCTTCATTAGTGGCCCATTGGACGCTTTCAGGTGGCTAGAATGTCCCAAAGAGCTTGAATGATGCGGATGCATGCCATGCGTGCTGCCGTAACCCATGCCTGCTGATGAATGCTGATAGCCTGGTACGAAGTTCTGTTGATAGCTCTGTTGGAATGAGCTGGAGCTGCCGTAGTATGGTGAGCTGTGATAACTCGCATAGTCCTGCTGGTTCTGATGGTGTTGCTGTTGTGATGGCATGCCCTGCACCTCGTTCTGGCAAAAATCAGCATATTGTATAAAATTTTGGTAGTTGCGTTCATAGCCCTCCATTTTGGTATGCTGGGTGGGCAGGAGGCCGGGCTCAGTTTTGATATACGTTGTGTGGTAGTCGGGATGTTGTGGCGGCGGATAGCCATGGGAGGGAGGGTAGCCAGTCTTATCCATAGATTTTATGCTGTGTGAACCATGTACGGGACCATGCAGTCCACCACCAGGATCATTACTATTTTTATCATGTTCTGCTGCCTCTGCTGCTGCCGCCCGGCTTTTACTTTTACGACTCGATTTTTTTGGTTGTGGTTCAGAATGTGCAATGGTGGTGTGCCCACCATGACTGATTGTAGTATGCTGTTGTTGATGGTGATGTTCGGGTGCTGGAAAACTACTTGCCACTGGTTTCTTAAACGAATTTGTATGGTGTGGTTTCCAAATTTGATCGCCACCACCTCCTATTGGTTCTGGCGCTAATGTGCTGTGTCCGGGTGTAAGGCCCACACTACTGGACGTTTGAATGCCCTGCATTTGCTGCTGTTGTTGATGTTGCTGCTGTGAAGACTGTGTGCCGGATATATTAGCACCAGTCGTACCATTGGCGTTCATCACTGAATCGCCGCGGAGATGGTGGCTATATGATAAAAAATGACCGGCCTGTGGTTGTTGCGATGTACCGAGCGCGGTAGGGCCGGAACCAATAGCTCCCGGATTATTGGACATATGCAGATCACTTGGAGCACTCGATAGAGGATCTTTGGGATCGTTTTTGCGAAGTATCATCGATTTGATGCGTGTGTTGAGATTCACACGTTCGCCCTGCTGGTAAGGGTCGGTTGCAGCGCCAACTGCAGATGTCTGCTGGGGCTGGGTGTTCCAATTCCAGTCCTGTTGCATTTGTTGTTGTTGCTGCGATTGTGGTGGCGACGAAATATGATTCTGTGCTTGTTGTTGTTGTTGTTGTTGTTGCTGCTGCTGCTGCTGCTGTTGCATGGAGTTATGATGTGACGAGGGTGGAATGTTGGCACCGTAGGTTTGTTGAGCCGAAGGCATATTGCCGTTGGGCGATTGAGGAATATGGTTCGGTGATTGAGAAACATGGCGGGGTTGTTGTTGCTGCTGTTGTTGTTGCATCAGATTACGCGTCGGCGATTGTGGCACAGACGAGACGTTAGGCGGTTGCATTGGTGTTGCATCCGTTGGAGCCGATGACGGCGCTGCTGTAGTTTGACCGCCATTGAGTGGAGTAGTGCTCGAGTTGCTGCCGGCAAGAGCGGAGCCTGCTACCGTAGCTGAGCTGTTGTTTGATGCAGATGTTTGCTGTTGACTTGAGCCGCTGTAGTCGCCTGAATACCCGTTACAGTTGAGTGAGCGCGGCGGCACGCTGCTCACTCGCGGATATCCAGGCGTGTCGTTTCCCGACATCGTCTTATTCAAATCCCCAGATACACCCAAGTGCTGCTGTTGTTGCAAACCAACTGCGGGTGGAGCTGGTGCTGCCGACACCTGACCGGCGTACGTAACAGCGGCCGGACTGAAACCAACACCCTGCAGGCCAACTTGGTTAATGGGCGCAGTCGGTAGTTGCTGGCTCTGGAAATCGTAACGCTGTACCGGAGCACCATATGGGGAGCGCCCATAATTCGGATCGAATCCGAGGCCGGTCTGCACATATCCATTTGATGGGTAGGCATATGACTGCGTTTGGAAATCCAACGAGTTGAGCGATGAAATGGGTGGAGTATTCTGTGGGATTTGCTGGATAAACTGATTCTGCCAGCCCTGTGAGGGGTCGGCTTGCCATGTAGGATAGAAGGCCATTGGCGCCTGAAAAGAAAAAGTCAGATGGCGAAATGTCAACACAAATGCATAAATAGTTAATAAAAAAGTAATAAAAATTATCTAGTTCGTATGTGAGGTTGACCAAATTTTACAGGAGAGAGTAAAATCTGTCTTATTTCAAAACGGTTCTCTCCTTCATTTTATCCCCAATTATCTCAACCATTAATATTTAAATATCGATATTTTGGTATGACTGGATATGCGGTTTTGCACTTTAAACGGCGATATATGTATGTATGTACGTATAAACACAAACCTACTTACATATGTATGTATTTACATGCATAAAGCTATCATATTTCATTCGCTAATGCTGCCCCAGGCGGTACTAAAGTTTACCGCTGGAACTGCGAGTGATAAATTCTGAAAATTAAAGCATCTGCACGAAAATCAACAAACCTTGTGAAGGGGTGAGTTTTAAAATAATTTGATGCGACATACCCTTAGAATTAAATATATGTATGTAGATACTTGCAGAACTGTGAAGGGGTACTAGTAGTAGAGAACGATTTAAATATGGTAAATATTGCTAAAGTATAAATACACACATTCTATATGCATGAAAGTGCACATGTATGTATATTAGAGGTTTCCGCCGACAGACATTAAGGCGGCGGCGTCGGCGGCGGTGACGCCGGCGCAACTGTCCATAAGACAGATTCCAAAGAGCCATACGGCTACTAACCTTATCATATACTCTCGTCAGCGTTAGGCATTCGACATGCCAATTCAGATAATAATTCTATTTAATTCATTCTTGATTTAGTTTTAAATTTAAATACTTTTACTTCCTACTTGAGTTAAAATGTTGAGTGCCTGGCGCTGATGGATGGGCGAACAGAAGGAGTTGAGGTACATAGATACATAAATACATACATGGTTTTCTATCATCTCTACAGATCCCCATGTACTGTCTAATTTTAAAGAAATATAAAAATTAAAAAATTTAATTAATTGGACTAATAATACTACTACTACTACTAATAAATTTTTGTAATAACCTTATCTACCGTTATGTTAAATTATGAAGTTCTTAAAATTTTTGCAGGTCTTAGATTGACCGCCATTTTGAAAACAAGAGTGGTAAACTTTTTTCCTACAGCTTAACCCACCAACTCCCACCAGAATGGCCCTTTTTTGGCTCAAGCCTTATCCATTCGTCCTGAAATATATTAGACAGAAATGCGAATATTTTATAAAAAAGAGAACCATTTTGAAATATGAGTGTTTTTACTCTCTAGAAAATAATTAATGCTACCTCACATACAGTGTTGCCATAAAAAACTTCGTTTTATATATTTAAGTGCTGAAAAAAACTTTTAAAACCAAAATAAGGTGCATATGTATATTTCGACTTCATTGCTACAGCATTTATAACATTTATATGTATGCATAAACTTATAGGCTATGAATTAAAAATACTTTACAAACTGTTAAAATCTGCAAGTTCAAGTATTTGAATTGACCATAAAACCTCGGGTTACGAATCATTTTGCCCAAAATTTTTCTGAAAAGTTTTTTTTCCTTCACTCCTTAAGGTAAAATTGGTAAGGTAAAAACAAAATTCGCGCCTTCAGAAAAAGGATTGTCTTCTAAATAACTTTTGAATTCATTAACCTAAATCCAAGAGTTTATGGTGGAGTCTGTATTTTAACGGGGATACAAATGTATGTTTTTCCAATTTGAAATGAGTAATGTTATCAACACTTATTTTTTGGCTTTCCTTTTCTACTGTGACCGCCTGAGAGAGAATACACCGTCTGAGTTTATCCGGAGCTCGAATTACTGCCCGGTATAGTTTTTGTGCCCCCGCGCACGTTTTAGAAACTAATCGAGTTATTTGCCCATTTTCAATTTTCTGATGCGCCATTTGCATTAGGAATGGAACATTTCTAAGCATTAATAAACATGAAGTTACCGAGAATAGCCTGAGTTCAGCAAAGCCAAATAAATTTTTGATCAACACTTGTACAATGGAATTACAGATTTTTATACCCCAGCGCACTTGTGCACAAGGGTATTATAACTTTGTTCACATAACGGTTGTTTGTAACAAGCAAAACGAATCGACATAGATATAGACAAATGTATACATACATGCTCAGAATGAGTAGTGAAGTCGATTAAGCCATGTCTGTCTGTCCGTCCGTCCGTCTGTCCGTCTGTCGTCTGTCCGTCCATCCGTGTACACGATAACTCGAACAAAAAATGAGATATCTCAACGAAATTTGGTATGTATGTTTTCATTTACCCAAGGTAGGTTGGAAATCGGACTGTAACCACGCCCACTTCCCATACAACTGTAATTCTCAGAGATACGGAAACTGCGATATTTTAGTAACTACGAAAGATTATTCACTCCAAATTGATATTTACAATAAATTTTAGACGAAAAATAAGAATATTATAAATTTTTGGAAAATGGGCGTAGCCGCGCCCACTTATGGTTACATGTGTATATCTTGGTAACCGCTGCACCAATTTCTTCCAAACTTGTCACAGTTGTTGGCCTTGGTATAACATACTAAATGGTCGAAAATTTAAAAAATCGGACAATAACCACGCCCACATCCCATATAACGGTAATTTAGAGAAATCCAAAAACTTCGATAAAGCAGTAAATATCGAAGCTAATTTATTCAAAATTAATGCTTGCAACAATGCTTCACCAAGAAATACGTTTATGATAAAATGTTGGAAAATGGGCGTGGCACATCCCACTTATGATCACATGTAGGTAACCGTTCTACCAATTTGTCCCAAATTCGGTATGATTATTTTGCTTGCCACATGAAAGCAAAACGTTGAAAATTATTGAAATCGGAAATGTTAGCGGTAGCTTTCGGAAAGGTGAAAAAACATATATTTAATACTTAATGTTCGGCTCCGCCCGAACTTAGACTTTCTTACTTATTATAAATAAATTATGTTGAAATACATAAGGACGATACCACCGTCACAGGTAGAACATTTGTACAGAACAATTTTCTGTCTTGTTTAAATTTAAGTATAAAGCACTCACCAATTCTGTATTTTGATAAAGCTACACCTAATTGACTATTATATGAGTTATTACAAAATACGAAAAAATGTTCAGCTTACTTTTATATGAAAAAATTTCAGTTATGTCTTCTGTCACGGACGGGACAAAAAAAAGATCCTGCTTTTTGGAGCAGATATATCTTACGGAAACTATACGAATTTATTTCGCTTTTCTGTGTGAACTTGATGTTTTATAATAAAACAAAGAACCACGAATACAAATATAGCAAAATTTACAAAAAAAAAGATGGCTTTATCCACAAGGGTATATACATCGGCGTAGCCAGAATGAAATTTAGGAGGTGGGGGGGGGGGCTCGACCCTATTAAGC
>NW_016157407.1:262854-278802 GCF_001687245.7 Rhagoletis zephyria | reverse complement strand
GGGGGGGGGGGCTCGACCCTATTAAGCTGGCATTTCAGGGTACTATTTTATATATATATAAGGAAAATTTGAAAGTTAGGGGGGAATGGGGGGAGGCCCGAGCACCCCCCTGCCCCTACCTGTCTACGCCCATGGGTATATACATAGGTAATGGACGAGTTCGCGCTTCCCCCTGCTGGGTTTCGAAAGAAAATGAGTTAGGGCCTTTCTATTTTAAAGTAACGATATGCACCTTTATAGGGTAGTTCATTTTTATAAATAAATTATGGTGCTATATGTTTGGAGTGATTAATTGCAGTTCATAATGGAATTTTCATGAAAATTAAAATGCCAAGAAAGATCATAATAACCTTGTATATGTACGTATTTATATGCACATAAAAGCTACACAAAGAAGTCGTTAATATGGTTGTGTAATTAAAGTTCGCTAAAAGCATTTTTAGTGGGCATACTTGGAGTGTAGGTAGGGGAAATGCACAAGCTGGAATTTGGAATAAAATATGGGACTTTGGAATTATAAAATGTATGTATGTAGTAGGGATGTTGCGAATGTGGAATTTGCGGATGCGAGTATCTAACAGCCAACATCCGCGGATGCGAATGCGGATGTTAAGTATTTTTAAGAAACAATTAGAATCTAGCATAATGGCAAGATCGTTGTTTAAACAGCGCTTACAAGCCAAACCAGATATGTCAGGTTTTGCTAAAGCTTTATAAAAAGAATTCTTCATTCTCATTCCTTTGGCTATTCTAGAATTTGGGGAATCTGTAACTTCATCAGCGTTTTTCGATTTTAGTTTTTGTAATTAATTTTTAATACTTTCTTCTGCGACTGGTTTGAAAAATTTGTCCTATGACGAGGTAAATAGGTGGATATGGAAAATAAATTATTATTTTCTTGGAATGACAATTTTGAGCAAAATTCTGTTTTCAAAGTCGTGGCTGCCAGCCGAATCGGATTAGAATATTGTTATCAAAAAAAAGCGCCCCGTTTTTTTATAAGCATTTGAATCTCAGATAGTTACGTAATAGAGGGCTGCATGAATTCATTCAAACTTCTATCCAAACAGAGTACAATAGATTTGAATATTTTACTTCACATACAAAACACTCAGCGTTTGGAATTTTGTAAGCTATGAATATACATTTTGTTTTATATTTTCTACCTTTAAATGGAAGAATGTGAATGAATGAATAGAAAACATTCAAATCATTCAAACTCATTTCGGTAAAAGTTTTTTTCTACAATCAAGGTTTTTCGTATATAATAGGAGCGCAGCAATACATACATACATATGTATGTTTGTACATATGTGCATAGAAAAAATATTTTTGGATATTCATACAAAAAATTGCCATTTATATCAATTCAATTTATTTTCGCTTTGTTTGAATGTTGTATTGTCGACATAAATATCAGAACAGCTATTCGCTCAAATTCAAAAAAATTTGAAGCCAAAATCATTCCTTCGTTTTGTATATGAATAATTCATAAGCTGTTTGGAATGCATTCATGCAGCCCTCTATTACGTAATTATTATCTTATTAAAGGTCAGACCTATAGCTTTTTAATTATTTGAGCATCGATTGTCTTTATAGCCAGAAGTTGATCACTTCCGCTGGAAATCCCTATTGAAGGAGCTTACTCATTGACTTTAAATACCAAAGAAGGGACAGTTTTACCACAGAAGTTTTTAGCCAAGGATCCAATGTATATCCTTACGAAAAAAATACTGCCCGACAGTAAACAAAATTACTGTTTCTAAAATTTTTGCTAAAAATAAATTCCCCAAGGAGCCCAATTGGAAATTATTGAAACGAATATATGTAACATCAAAAGCAAACCACGAAAATTTGGTGTAGACTTTCTTCTTTTGTGTCTAGTAGTTTTTATAAGATTGGTCCAAAAAAATCATAATTAAGAAGGAAACTAATGCAGGTATTTAAAGCACAGAAAAATAAATATTGTTAAAAGAGAAGAAAGAAAATATTGGCTACAATTTGTCATTTTGTTTGCCATATATACGTTTTATCGGTGCACTTGCACAACATTCGCATTCGCAAAAGCTCCGCATTGATTATTGCGAATGCGAAAGCGAATGCGAATGTTGAAATTAATGTGGAAGCTCCGCGGTTGCGAATGCGAATGCGAATATTCGCAACAATCCTGCTTTGGATGATGATGATAAAATTGCGCAAGACTGTCAGTTGCAGCAGATCAAACTCAATAGAATAACACACGGCAGGGACATGTATCACACGATTGAAGACGTCGCTTGCGTATTTGCCTTCCGTCATTCGGGAGGAGGCATCTTTGCTTAAAGTGTGCACCACAAGGCTCACAAGTTACAAGTTGTATAATTTGTTCAGTCTTACGATTTAGTTTTGTTTCCTCTTCGTAAACAGTTTTAATTTAATTTTGGAAGTTGTGAGGCATTTTCAGAGCTTTCAAATGCAAAGATCTTTCGTGGGCGCATAGGCACTAAGAAAACGAAGGGGGTAGGGGAGGAGATGATACAAAATGTTTGCGATAACTTAAAGGTGAGACACAATCAAGGTTGCCACTTTAGTAAATTATTACCACAATTAGTCGAAAAAGTTGGGGTTGGTAAAAAGGTATTTTTTCCATTTTGGTAGATTTTTGTTAATGTATTTCTCGTAGTTATCTTTATATTATAAATTTCTTTCCAAAAGTGTAGTCTACTTTATTGCATTTTCGAACGATTTAATGCCCACTTTTAACCGATTTCCAAAAAAGAGAGGAGGTTATAAATTCGTGGGAATATTTTTTTTCATGTATTCATGGAAAGGTACTTACAGGGTGGCCCAATACTAATTCGGTTTAGATCTGATCATTGGATCATGAAGAAATGAACGGTCCTTCTAAATTTTTATATGAGAATTGAAGTCGGTTCTGTTTTTGCATAAAAATTACTTGTTATATTGAATCCTGTCCTAGTTTTATTCAGATACCACAAATGATACATCCAGTATTTATAAATTGAGAGAAAACTTGCGATGCATCGACATTTTTCCGACATTCCTAAGTGGTTAGCAGTGCGCGCTACCATTCCGCAGGGCTTGGATACAAGCCCAGTTCAACCCAACATCAAAAAATAAAAAACAAACAAGCTTTTTTTCTAACAACGGTTGCCCTCAACAGGCAATGGCAAACCTCCGAGTGTATTGATGCCATGAAAAACAGCTTCTTATAAAAATAAAATCGTCGTTCGGAGCCGGCGTAAAACCATAGGTCCCTCACCACGGCACAAATCGGAGCAGAAGCGCGGCCAAACACTAACATTTTCGAGACGTCATTAACACAATCCCGGGATCCCGGGATTAGCCCGGGATTTAGATATTCATTATCTTTCACCAACTTTAATCGAAAAAATTGCTTCTAACGGGTGATTTTTTTGAGGTTAGGATTTTCATGCATTAGTATTTGACAGATCACGTGGGATTTCAGACATGGTGTCAAAGAGAAAGATGCTCAGTATGCTTTGACATTTCATCATGAATAGACTTACTAACGAGCAACGCTTGCAAATCATTGAATTTTATTACCAAAATCAGTGTTCGGTTCGCTTTACGTCCGATTTATGGTCTACATAATCGACCAAGTGAGCAAACAATTAATGCGATTGTGACCAAGTTTCGCACTCAGTTTACTTTATTGGACATTAAACCAACCACACGAATGCGTACAGTGCGTACAGAAGAGAATATTGCGTCTGTTTCTGAGAGTGTTGCTGAAGACCGTGAAATGTCGATTCGTCGCCGTTCGCAGCAATTGGGTTTGCGAAACACATTTCGAACCGAACACTGATTTTGGTAATAAAATTCAATGATTTGCAAGCGTTGCTCGTTAGTAAGTCTATTCATGATGAAATGTCAAAGCATACTGAGCATCTTTCTCTTTGACACCATGTCTGAAATCCCACGTGATCTGTCAAATACTAATGCATGAAAATCCTAACCTCAAAAAAATCACCCGTTATATTGTTTGAGAAGCTCTCCTATCATAAAATAAATAATAAATAAAAGGTGTTGAAACCTACTTTTTATTTAAAGGGGCGTTTTTATTTTTTCTTTCTAACGTCAGGATTTATTTTAAAGGACTTTGTAATTTCAAATATATGATTAATTCCAAAAATTATTTAAAAAGTTCAATGGAATGTAGAATAAAAATATGGGTACCAAATGCAAGAGAAATTTCTTTTGAATTCGAAAAAATTAAAATTTTATGGATTCACAAGGACGAATATGTAATTTTTTAAGCTGATAAAGTTAGAAGGACGAAATACGAGGATTTTATCGAGTTTATATAAGTCCTTAACATATAAAAACAAATATTGCGAAATTTCAAGGATAAACGTTTGAAAGGACATTTTAATTACTATCAAGACCTTCTGCGCCAAAAGCTTTAATCTGTTTAAATTCTACAAGATTTCCTCATTAATTTGATGCCCATACGTCTTCTCTAAGCACATTTCTCTGAGTTTTTTTAAAATAAGTTTTGAATTACTGACGTCAGACTGAAAAACTAAAAACGCAATTTTACTATATTTGGCCCATGGTTTCGCGAATATTTTGATATTTGAGTTTAAAATTTACTACCGCGCGTTGTTATATGTATAATGAGCTCGACATTTATAAAAAAATATTAATTATTAAATAAAAAAAGAAATATAACCAATACTGGTCAAGAAATCAGTGCAAATTACAAATCCCGAAAATCCCGGGATTAATCGCCGAGAATCCCGGGATTTTTGGGACCTTAAAAAGGCCGGGATTCTGGGATCCCGGGATTAACATACACACGTAAATGTTACTATGTGTTGTGAATTACGGTGCGAAAAGCTAGCAGTCAAGGTGTTGCGTATGTACGTATGTGGATGCACTTATCACATACACTCGAATGCACTTTAGTTGGTGTGTAGGTGCCCGCTGGCGTCAGCAAAACTTTTGTGAAAGTTTGATCTTTAATATAATTTTAGATTCGTTTGCGCCAGATTCTCTCTCTGTTTTGCAAAAGTTCGAGATAATGCAAATATAATAGAATTAATAAATGATACAAATTTCAGCCGATTCAAGGTGCATTTCACATACAAAACCCATTTTAACTTCTTGAAAGGGCTTACACAATAATAGTTTTGACGTAGAATACGTCTTACGTTTCGATATGGAGGCTATGTTCAAATGATATCAAAGAAAGGTATGGCGTTTCGAAGATAAAGTTCCAAACCTCCCGACAGATTCATCTTTGTAACTAACCAGTTTGGTTTCTGTCGTAGAAACAACGGCAAATATTGGCTTATTTTGGGGTAAACTTTGAGCCTTTAAAGTGATTTGCAGATATATGTTTAATTTTTGGGATATAGTAGGTTCTTTGGGGCAATTACAATATTATTGTATACAAATTTTATATATGTAAATTCAACAAATATTAAGCAAAAAAATTGTTGAAAAAATTAAAATTTTTTTTTTACGAAAATGCTCGAATGATTTTGTTTTTGTTTTCTTTAATCAAAAACTCAAGTTTTTTTTCGTTTGGTATATGAGAAGTATTGGTTGATATCTTCTAAGTTTGTTTATTTTATTCAAATATATGGGCATAAATGATTTTCCATACAAAATCACTTCGTTATCATTTTGCAAACACATGCATGCGCTGGAAGTGAGAGAAGGAGACAAAAATTATTTATGTGTAGGTATTTCGGCTTTTGATTTCGCAATATTTGTAACCTAATCGTAGCGTATGTATGTAAATATATGCATACATATGTATGTTAATTGCAGTTAATGTGGTATTTTTTTAAAAGGAGTTACCACTTGATAAAAAAATTAAATTCAAATTACTTTTAATTTAAATCAATTATTCACTATGAGTATCGATCGAAATGGTTTTGAAAAGGCTTTATTTCTTAACTGTATGTAGGAGGTTTGCCACCTGTTTGAAAAAGCAAGTTCGACTTAAGTGAAGGCAGAAAAATTGAAATATGTATCCTGATATAGATGTCCGACAAAAGAGGCTGTGGTTTGAAAATATTTTGCAGAGGGTTGCCACCTTCTTACAAAGTTAGATTCAATATAAGCAATAAGTTAAATAAATTACTTCAATATGAATAAAAATCAAAATTACTTTGAAGAAAATTTATATCCAAACTGCATATAGGAGGGTTGCCACCTAATTTTTTAATTAAATTCAATTTTAATTAGGAGCATTAGATAATTTAAATATGTTTCACAATACAAGTGTCAGACGAAAGAGGTTTGGATTTAAAAATATTTTGAACAGGATTGCCATCTGTTTGAAAAGTCTAATTAAATTAAATTATATGAGATATTGAATAATGGGCGTCAAACAAAGGAGGGTTTCCACCTGTGTAAAAAGTTAAACTCAAATTATCTAATAAGTCAAATGAATTTTCAAAGTATGGGTTTAAATTAACATGGGTTAAAAATATTTTCATCTGAACTTTATATACGAGGGTTGTCATATATTTTAGAAATTAAATTCAACTTGAATTAAGGGAATTAGATACACAATTTAAATATGTATCGCAAAATGTGTTTCAGTTTAAAAAGCTTTAACAAGGTTTTGGTTTTAAAATATTCTGAATAGGGTTGCCGTATGTTTTAAAATTAGAATTTGATTAATTTAAGAAAATTCATACCATCGCACAGAGAAGTATTTGCATAGTTAAAGCGGTTAAAATTATTTTATGTGTTCTTCTATTCAGTAATGAAATAGAACATGGAAATTTATAATAATTGGGGGTTTATAGGATATAAAGAGAATAATTGCACTTTTCTTAAAATCCCCTTCCATATATCCACATTAGGAATGTTAATCCCTGGAGCCCGGGATCTTGGCCTTTTTAAGTGCTGATTATTTGCCAAAATCCCGGGAATTTCGGTATTTGTAATTTGCAATGGTGGCAATAATAGAAAAGCCTAAGCCAGTTTTTGCTATATTTGTTTAGTTTATTTAATATTTTTTTTTTATAAATGTCTAGCTAATTATACATACACATAACACCGTGCGACAGGCAATTTTACACACAAAAAAATCAATATACTCGCGAAGTTTTTGGATAAATATATGCAATACAATTGCGTTTTTAGTCTTTCTCTCTGACGTCAGGATTTTTTAAAAGGACTTTGAAAATTGAATAATATGAGTAATTCAGAAAATGATTAAAAAAATTAGTTCAGTGTACCTGAGAAAATAGTATGGGTATCAAATTAAAGAATTAAATTTCTGTAGAGAAATAACAGATACAATTTTTTGATGCATAAGGTATTGAAAACGTCCTTAGAAATTTTATCCCTGAATATCCTTGAAATTGTGCAATATTTATTTTGAAAAAATTATATGTTAAGGACTAATATAAAATCGACAACGTCGTTGGATATAGTGTTTCTAACTTTATTAGCATAAAAAAAATATAATTGATTAAAATGGAATTTTCAATACCTGTTCATCCTTGTGAACCCAAGAAATTTCAATTTTTCTAAATCCTAATCAAATCTAAATCTAAATCAAAAGACTAAAAAGTAGAAAATAAAATTATAGTTAAAAAACTAAAAACATGCTTGTATTACAACTAAAACTAAAAACTATAAAATAATTTATAGATATAAGAGATTCCGTTTAGGAAGAATAGCAAGTTCTCTAACTTGATTTAATTTAACTTTTTTTAAAGTATCTAAAAATAGGATTAAAGTGATTGGCCCGTAGTCATAGTCAAATTAAAGTCCACTGTAAAGTGTGTTGCAGTTTTTGCAGTTGCAGTTTGACCTACAAGCATCCAACCTGCTTGAACCCTCATTTATTTTTCACGCAAATAGAGGTTCCAGTAATTTTCATGAAGTCCGAATTAAAATGTTTTGTGACATAATTTTACTTTAAGTAAGTTTCATGTGGTGAATTTGGCGCAAGGTCCATTTACAGAGTCCCCAGAGTAAAATTTTGTGAGCATGATTTCATGCTTCTAATGGAGTTTTCTTTTCTACAAAAAATGTTGCCTTCTCTGTGCCCTCTACTCACAAATACTAAGGTGAGGGCAATGAAAAGGTAATATTTTTTGTACAAAAAAACGCCATGAGATTAAAATCGATTTTTTTTTTAACGTAAATAGATACTCACCATCGGTTGTTGTGGTTGATCTTTCATGGTTTGTATTTGTGCGGTGATTTGATGTTGTTGCAGTTGATGTTGTTGCTGCTGTTGTTGATGGTGCTGATGCTGTTGTTGCTGCGTCAGCTGTTGTTGATGATGTTGATGTTGCTGCTGCTGATGCTGTTGTTGTTGCTGTTGCTGTTGTAGCTGTTGGGCAGACTGTACCTGCTGAACTTGCTGTTGACTGTGTTGTTGATGCTGTAAATGTTGCTGGTGTTGATGTTGCTGCAACGTATTCAATTGTTGCTGCTGCTGCTGCTGATTAGAACCCAGAAGCACACTGTTCTGGGTGGCACTCGGGTTTGGCGATTGATGCGGCAAAACAGTGGCTAACGATTGGGCTGTTGGACTTAGAGCCGCATGGGCTGTGGTCACAGTCGCTGTGGCTTGGCGGGGTGATGAAGCGGCTGCTGTGGCGGTAGCAGCGCCGTTAGCGGCATTTACTTTAGTAGACTTTGCGGTTGATGGTTTGCGACCGCGTGCCTGCAAATATGAAATACAGAAATTATTAAAGTGAAAATAAATAATTAATTGAAGTAACTTGTATATACATATGTACATATGTACATATATCTACTCATATGCGCATAGTTGGCAGTAAAGCCCCGCTGGTAGTCATTACACTAAACAATTTGGCAATTTTTGTCGAATTTATTTGCCATCAAAATCTCAAATTAACCAAATGTCAAATATAATTGCTAAAGTAATAAAAGTAAAACCAAAACACTTATTTACTATTATTTGCCGACGTATTTGCAATCATCTAGTATGCGTGCTTATGTTTTTGGCCGATAAATTGCATACGTTTACAAATTGCATGCCACAAATTCCAGCTTAACTGTCATAGCTGTTGTTGGTTGTGGTTGTTGTTTTTGTCGTGGTGCTTTGAGTTTACAAACTTATTATTACATGAATTCACATGGGTGTGTCCACATGTTGTTGTGGGTGCGAATGATTGACCTTTGTGGTATTGGCTTGCGGTGTAGCCTCTGGTGGTTGGCCATGGCCGCCACACTGCCTGTTTTGTACATGTGATTTTCATATTTTATGAATTAAATATCACAATTAAAATATAATTGAACGATACAAACGGGCACACAAAAAAGCAGACATTAATAAACAAAAGTGGAAAATCGCAAAACCCTTCGATAATATACGTACATGTGTATGTAGTTGTAATCCCACAGCCACACTCAAATCGGCAGAAATAAATTGTTTTATTTTGTTGGCTGGAGTCTTTTCTAATACACAAATGCAAAATTATTATAGCAAAATTTGTTGCTCATAAAATCGTTTTTTTATTCATACTAATTTTCCTTTTTGCTAACGAGACAGCAATTTTAGCATTTCACATGCAATTTTAATTGCTAATATAGGAATTTAACGCGCCGTCACACCAATCGAAATTAATTAAACCTATACTTCAGCCCGCTCAGCTCGTACAAATAGAGTCTATAGACATAGGCAGCAGAAAATGTATTCAAACATTTTGCAATCGAATGCAAATGACATCGAAAAATAATAGGGGTTTTCTCGCAGTCTAACAAAACCCTTGCACGGTGCATGGTTTACAAAGCAGGTGTATACGAAAACCGGTTTTTGCCGTGCCATCTGTGCACCGTGCAAGGGCTTTGCAAGAATCAGAGAATACCGCTAATACTCAATAAATGATAAAAATTAGCTTAGTTTACAAAAATTTCGAATTAGAAAATGAGACACATTTTTAACGTAATTATTGTGGTACAGGCTAATACTTTCTAAACTGAAACTTTGATTGCTACATTCTACTCAAGATCTATGGACCCCTTCACGTTTTAAAGCGCCTTTCACTCGACACCTACGGGTATGTAATACACATAATTGAAGGACAATTTAGTGGAGTTTGTCTCCTGTTATTATAAATAACTGATACAGTTTAATTTGCTCTTGAACCAATGCGACAAATGGTTAAATATTTGTTCATTGATTGAAATGGTTGGTAGAAAGAAAATTTAACAGAAAAGGTGTGCTGTGTAAATGCTATGTGTAAAACTCTGCTTAACAGCCGCAGCGAGCGATTTATGGGATACGAGGGAAATACAAATTAGGTATACTAACTTTAACTTTTATTTCATATATTGATGTTGTTACATAAATGGAGGGGCCGACAGTTTTACGCCGAGTCCGAATGGCAAATGGATTTTCTAATTTAGACAATGCCTGAAGCAGTGATCGAACTCAGGTCCTGCGGAGTGATATTACGCACCTCAGCCGCAGTGCCGTTTAGCGCATATAGCATGTAAATATTACGTATCTTGCTTACATATGTACATGGGTATTAGAGTGGTTAAAACAATTCTTTTCCGAGATAAGGTTTGGGGCATCTTCCAAAATGCAAAAAGGTTATATTGTCGAAATTAAGTTCGGGAAGTAAATACACCTCTCTACTGAGAAGAATCATATGAAAAAGTATATGTACATATGTTAACAGATAACTTTGGATAACGTGAACCGTTTTCGATAATTTTTTTATAATAAGTGTTTTCCATCGAAAAGGTGGTATCCCATATAAATTTGCTTTAGTTCCGATCAATGGAAACTAACGGTATTGCTAAATTTTGTAGTGCATTTAATTTTATTCTTCAGTCAGTTTTGAAGTCGATATTTTTTTACATTACTTGTTGTGCGTTAAGACCGATTTCGCGAAATAGCATACTAACCATTTGGGAAAATGAATTTATATAATTGCATTGTCGTCGTGGTCGGAACTATGCTGAAAGTCTTCAATCCGTCGCTTACTGGGAAATAAAAGCTTTTAAAAAACAATAAAAATATGTAAAGCTTTAGATAAGCAGCTAGTAACGGTCTTCATAACGTTTTTTTGCGACGCCATAAAAACTGAAGATGGTGCCTGGAAGAAGATCCTTTAAGATTTTTTCCAAAAATATTGGTCACAAAACTTTTTTGGACACTAATAACTGTCCCGTATGTATGTACATATGCCCATTTGTATGTGAATAGATTTAGTTGTGTCTCGAACGAAGCCGCACTATTCTTCCTCCCTCCCACTGCCACCAACATTGCTAACCGCAGAACTCACCAGGCAAACACCGATGGCCTACCAACTGTCATTTTGACGAGCAATATGATTGCAAGTTTTTGTGTGTGGGCACTTTGATGTCTTGAAATAAGCATTTGCTGCATGACGCCACCAGACAACATTCTCTCAATCTCGGTGTTTAAAAACATTTAAATCTTTAAAAAACTTGCTGAATAATTTCCTAAAACGTAATCATAAATACTGCAATAGGGAACAGATTTATATTTTGATTCAATATCAAAATTTCATCGATGTTACCACCAGCACGCTTTTTTTCAAATGAAAATATGGCTGTCAAACTATCGAACTGCCTGCAATAGATGTCAAGCAATAAGCGCTGACATATATTGCAGCCCATGAGAAATAGGCGATCTCCATTAGAAATATATTTTGTGGCATGGTTATCACGACATCACTGTTTTCCTGTGGAGACAGGGCCTAACGCATTTCAGACAAATACGAATTTATGACTGTATTTTATGGTGTTTAATATTTCAAGAGGAAAGCGACAGCAGACGCCATAAAAGCGTACACACTCCCATGCATCAACCCAGCCAGCATTTAGGAGATACATAATTGAAAAGACCAAGTAACGAAAAGATAAGGGTATTTTTTTTTTGATCGTGAAACAAATTAACACACGATTTCTCCTAAACAACGGATCATAATTTTGTTCTTTTTGCCGTTAAATACAATGCTCGTTTATAGTAACGTTAGACAAATTTTGTTTGAAGTCTATGTGGATGTTGGGATGATTCAAATTCTAACATCCGCTTTCACCAGCAATTTAAAGGGAAAATGATTTTTTATTTTCTGTCAATTTCCATATAAAATTCTAAAAATGAAAATTATTTTTCATTTAAATTGCTTTCGTGAAATTGGCTGTAAGGCCAACACCTTTTCATAATTATTTACTTCACAAGTTTGTTAGTTGTCACAGAAATTGTATCTATTTAAACCACGGATAAAAGAAAAAAAATTTTCGCCGATACAAAGATTTTTTAACTGGTAACTTACTAAGTCCCCATTTCAGTTTTTGTCAAAAAAATTAGATTACATTACATTTGTACAATTTCGCTATCAGTTAGGAAGTGTGGTTGGATTCTTCCCCTTTTTCTCCTGCTTCCAAAAAACATCCCTGTGGGTGGGGGTCAGTGTTGCCATCTTTCGTTTTTCAAAAAGCACCAAAAACTTGGAAAAAAGCGTTTTACCACACTAAAAGCACAAAATTTTTTTGAATCAAGGGATCCTTTTTTCATAACATAATACCGAAGTACTGCACATTAAAACTGGTATATCTCGAGAAAGCAAAATCGAATCGCAAGAAACGAAAATGATGCCCTAATTAGAAATGAGAAAATAGTTTGATGTTTTCATTATATAACCTCAAATATCGCTAAAAACCGTGTTTTGGGGTTAGGATATCTCAAAATTCTAGTGCTCGAGCAATTGTGTGTCCAGATTTGGATTCAGCACCAAGAAACGATGTGTTTTACTCAGATGGTAAAAAAACAAGATCTGTACAAATAAGTAGAAAAGAAAAAAAGAAATACTGAACTTACTTGCGTACTAGCATTTTCAACTCGAATAGAATTTAACAAGGTGGGTTTGCAACTTGAGCTTTTTATCAATCATGGTTGTATTTTAGTCCATTTAAATTTGTAGATTCTTATAAATGCAGTGCTGCCACAGCTTTAAATATTTCAAATTATTTCAGGTTTTAACTAACTCGAAGTAATTTTACTTCAGAAAAAAGCACTAAAAAAGGCACTAGGCACTAAATAATTTTTTTTGGCGTTTTAATTTTCAAAAAGCACCAAATCTAGTGCTTAAAGCACCAAGTTGGCAACTATGGTAGGAGTGTCAAATTTTAGAAAATATCTATGTACTTACAAAAGCTTTAATAATTGAATCGTGTTTCACGGCTATGAAGAGAATACTAACCTTTAATTAAGATTTTGTTTATCAACATTAAAGCAGGCAACTTATTTATGTACATATTTGTTATTATGACTACCTTAAACATATATACGTAAAGGTTCCAGAAAATCGGAAGAAAACGGTTTTATAATAGTTCATTCTTAGGAATTTGTAATAAGTGGAAATGTGGAAGATGACTTAGCACAGAAGATAGACAATAGCCCTGTTCGCGTATGCACTATCCAGTAAATCCAGTACTAATTTGACTGGTTTTTTACTGGATATCGTTTTCGTACGCAAAAACTTGCAAGAAACTAGCAAAAGAGGGGAAATTGAGAGAGCAAAAATGACAGCTTAACTATTTGTTAGCTGTTCATAAAACTTCTTTCTGGTTTTGCGTTTTCGTACTTTCTTGTATATTTAACTCATTGGGAGTAAATATTGGCTTACTCTCCGAAATTTGGTTACTGGCACGTTACTGGATATTTTTTGCTGGAGAATACGAAAACACAACTAATTAGAATGAACACAAGGGTGCGTCTTTTGACTGAAATATATGGGGGGGGGGGGGGCAAATACATACATATGTATGTCGGTATGTATGTGCATAGTTTCTGAAAAAGTGACTTAGGAAAAAACAAACATACATAAATAATATCTCAACTGCCACATTGCAACATCGTATCGTGGCAGGTGACAGGGTAGCATAAAGTAGGAAAATCAGCAATACTCGTACATACATAGAACCCATATGTACATACATACATATGTTGTATATGTACAAATATCCTGCAGCGCTGAAAATTACAGTCAAAGTAAAGCTTAATTGCTTGTGGTCGTCGATAATATGTACAAGCATGCATACATATGTATGTATGTAGGTACAATATTCTAACGGGTGATTTTTTAAGAGCTTGATAACTTTTTTTTAAAAAAAAACGCATAAAATTTGCAAAATNTTCGAACCGAACACTGATTTTGGTAATAAAATTCAATGATTTGCAAGCGTTGCTCGTTAGTAAGTCTATTCATGATGAAATGTCAAAGCATACTGAGCATCTTTCTCTTTGACACCATGTCTGAAATCCCACGTGATCTGTCAAATACTAATGCATGAAAATCCTAACCTCAAAAAAATCACCCGTTAATATGTGTAGTAATTGTATGGCCTAAGCCCAAGCCAACTAATTTAGTTTATTGGGAAAATGTACAAAATTTTGTATGTATATAAATGTAATCATACACATTTCTGTTCTTCAAAGAAACGCTTTAGATTAAATTCTCTTTGACCCGTGCCTTATATATGTAAATGCAATCATAATAAAATAAAGTACTTTTACATGAGAAGATATTGTCCTTCTTTTAGAGCTTCGCTCCCTAAACTCGAATAAAAAAAAACAGGTTAGCCATACAAAAGCCCTCGACCCCTAATCTGTAATTACACAATAATCTCAGATCATATCGATAACTTTTCGGTGTCACGCTTAGTTTTGTCGAATATTTTTGCGAACAAGAGGAGAACTGTCAAATGTGGAAGCGCACAAAAACGAACGCTAGCAAAGAAAAGTAGTTCATATATGTATTTTTAATAAAATATTAAGTTAAAATATATTTAAATTGCTTAATTCAGCAGGCAAAAGCAATCACAGTGGCACAGGGAAGGAATATAGCTTCTCATTGACTTGAGGAAAAAAATAAACACAACACATTTGACAGCTCATAATCATTGATTTGACTGTATAAACACGGTGATTAACAGCTGGCCTGTCCATCTTTGATTGGGATTATAACTATTTATAATTTAAGATTAATTGTAATAATTATGTTTTTTTATAAATTTTTGGTATTTTATTTTTTTCTTACGTTAGTATTAGTTTTATATAAAACATAAATACTGTATGTACCTGTACCACGCTCGACGCACTAAAAAAAGACATTGTCTTAGATGTGCAATACATTGTTTTCTAATAAATATAAAATATAAAAATATTTATATCTAAACGCATTTTTAACTAACTCAAATATTTAATGCTCAACAATCATTTTCTTACAATGTTCAGTTTTATTACAAATTGGAGATGGAGATGGAGAAGATATCCGTTCCCCAAGGTGTATTTATCTACGATTCCTGAAACATGGGCAGTCAGAAAGAATATGCTCTGTGGTTTCCTCCACCAACCCGTCTGTACAGAAAGCCTAATTTTGTAGGTAGCCTTTAAGAGTCCTGCGGCCTTTCGGCTAAGTTCAAGGAGTCTTTTGAAATTGAACGTATACACCAACAGGTATTCTGCCATCTTTTATTTTAACTTCCCTCTACAAATTCGCATTCATGTTATATGTATGTATATTAGACTGCATCGCTCTCCATACAAAAAACAATCGGTACTATTTTTCCATTGGAATTATAAAATCTATTATATTCTAAGACATCCACCAAAATATATCGAAAAAATATTAAGATTTAAGTGAGCTGGACCCATTTGAAAATACCTCCAAAAATCGAGTTTTTTATGAATAAAAATAGTTTCTTAAAGATTTTTTTTGAAAAAATCCCCTCAAATGATAAAACGGTTTAAGCTAAAAATATTTGCATAAAAATATTAAAAAAAAATTAAAAACAACTTTTGAACGGAATCGTAATGATGAGATTTTTGATGCTGTTTTTTAACTTTTTTCAAAGATTGGTATAGGAAAAACTTGAATAACTGAACCTAAACTCTTCCGATTTAGACTTAAGAGGTGTCATTGGAAAGGTATTTTC